>NW_006800287.1:110576-196847 GCF_000485575.1 Poecilia formosa
ATTTGTACCGTCAATGTGGCCCATTGAGGGGGGCCAATATGCTGAAGTGGCCCTCGGTGAAATTGAGTTTGACACCCCTGCTCTACTAGGACTACGCAAACCCAAAATGAAACGCATCTCAATCTACATCAACATCTGACATCTGCTACTACAGTCTAAGAGAAATCTTCTATGTCTGATGCCTTTTAGCGATTGCATTAAATCAATCAACCAGATTCCAAATTCAATTCAAATTCAATTACAAAATACTTTATTAATCCCAAAGGGAAATTAAATGTTGTTGTAACTCATTAATTCTTCAAAGAGTTATTGTAAATCGTCATGGCTACTGGCAGGAAGGATCTCCTGTAGCGGTCTGTATTCCAGTAAATCTGAAGAAGCCTCTGACTGAAGATACTCTGCTTTCCCAAGACAGTCTCATGAAGAGGATGATATTATTTGCTGTTCATACTGAGGATTTTTCTTCTTATAGACCAGTGGTGTCCAAAGTCAGTCCTGGAGGGCCGGGAACCAGCATGTTTTAGTTCTCTCCCTGGTTTAACACACCTGGAGGCAATGATGGCTCGTTAGAGAACATTGACATGCTGAAAAGGTTGTTTCTACCAGCAGGGAAAGAACTAAAACATGCAGAATGCCGGCCCTCCAGTACCAACTTTGGGCACCCCTGCGTATAGAAAGTGAGTTTTTCCTCTCCACTGTCACCACATGCTTGCGCAAGGATTTTGACTTACTGTAAACTTGGATAAAATGTCTTGGATTTATTGGATGGGTGACTTTTAACCAGTTCTTTCTAAATGACAGCTGATTGCACTATTTTATAATTCCAACTGAACTGGACTATCAGTTTGATAGAACTCAATTTCTATGTAATGTGTATGCCTACCTTGAGATTATATTTATTATGATTAGGAAATATATGACTAAGGGGAATTTAATTATAAGTTTTTGACTGTTGGAGGCTCCTGAAACTGTCAGATGACACCGTAGCGCCATTTGTTATGCCATCTGCTTCCTGATCTACATAAAACAACTCCTTACAAATCACATCAGTGATGTTGCATAAATCACATAAGCACATTATTTCCAAATCAGGTCTTAATCCTATTTTTGACAGTAAATGCCTTATTTAACTACATACACTGAAAAAAACATTACATCGTTGTTGATGTTAACTTAATATTCAATCCACCTTCAAGCTTCATCTTTGCTTGAAATAATCCAAACTTGTTTTTATGAGTGTTTTTAACAGATCAAGTTCAATAGTTACATATCAAAATTAGTCAACAATCCTCCAAACTTCAAAGATGGGAGTGGCACAAAGCTCTATCTGTGCAAGCGAGGAGGTCTCTGACTAATGTTTGATGAATGCTTACCCCGGTAAGAGTGGGTGTCAGTAGTGATCCCATCTGCCTGCACAATGGTCTGATTGTTGGGATGGAGCACCCTCTTAAATCCTGAACTTTGGACAAACATCCTCAACGTTTGTTTGGCACAAAACTGAGATTAGATTTTCCCACATTTACTAGGAATCTCAACGTACAGTTGCTTAAAAAAAAGCAAAGATTGTACTTAGTATCTTGCAATGCAGTTGAAACCAGAGGTTTACATACTCTGACTAAACTCCTCTTATTTTAGATCAACTTAGATTACCAACATTAGTTTTCTTTGCTAAATGGCACAATAATGACAGAGAAGATCAGATATAATTATTGTCTTTTAAATTAGAATTGTACACACAGAATGTTTTCTCTTTTTTTTAATAACGAGGGAACTTCTTCGAGGCACGCCTGTGGAAGTATTCACAAGCCATGCCTTCAACACACTTTCTTGTTTCACAGAATGGGAACGTCCAAAGAAATCAGCCTGGAAATCGGTTGTGGAGCCACACTGGTCTGGCTCTCCCTTGGGATCCATTTCTAGATGCTTGACGATGCCATGTTCATGTGTTAAAATGATTAAATGCAAGTTTAGACTTGATGGGAATGTCCAAACATCATGTCACTCAGGAAGGAGACGGGTTCTGTGTCCCAGAGAGGAACGTATTTTGGTCCAAAATGTGCAAATGAAACCAAACAATAGCCAAAACCTGGTGATGATGCTAGCCTAAAGTGCTAAAGATACAGAGAAAACACCAGAAAAATTCAGTTTTTGTCTGTTTGTAGTTTACATTATTACCATGCAGCTACAAAATGAACACATGTGGAACACTTTTTAGAGATGTTCTAATGTTTTCAGTGACACAATAACCAAAATTTCTGATAGTTACTTCAAAACATAGACATTCAGAACCAGACCAGTTTGTCTTGAATGCCTGAAATGTTCTGTTGTCTTTTCACTTGAAATGTTCACATATTTAGAAAAAACAAACGCTTAATTCAGTTATTTTATGGCTATGAATAGCTCAGTTAAAGAAACTGTGAACCGGGTCCAGACATCCTATGCTGGAGCGTATTTGCCAGACTTGTGTAGTTTACTGAATGTTGGGGACTTTTCCCTGTGAAATCCGGATGTCAGGGTTTTAAGGAAAGCACTGAGCAAATATGCTTACATGAATCTGGGTCTTAATCTGTCGAATCAAAATGTTTGACTTTGACTCTTCTTTAAAACCGGCATGGATTACATACAATAACTAGGAATAAATGGTTCAAAACTGTACAGATATTTTTGTTTTTGATATTTTTGTTTTTATTGTTGTGTCTTGCTTTAAGTATTCTGAAATGTGTGGCAATTTACTTTTCATCTGAACAGTGACCTTATTTTCTGGTTCTTTTTTTCCATCTGTTTGTCTTTACAATGTTCCTTTCATCAAACCGCTCATGTTTTTGTTAGGTTGGAAACTTGTGTGGTCTGAGATGATCTTCCCACCTGTGAAACTGTTAACCGCGTTTTGTTGTTGTTGTTTTACGCAGGTGGTGATGAGGAATACATCTACATGAACAAAGTGGTTGTTTCTGGAAAAGGCAAAGACGACAAAGGTAAGAGATGTGAAATGATTTGTCGCTAAAAGGTGACAAATCACGGGGAAGAATTCAATCTTATTTTTATTTTCATTGAGAAAATGAGCAGAACTTTGCAACATATGAAAAGATTGCATTATAAAGCACAGAAAAATGCTGCCTATTTATGCAGACTTGTGATGACCGTTTAAATGGTGAAGCCATTCTTTCTATCACAACTGTAGTAATCTAACAATTGATGCCATGCATGCATTACAGAACAGATCAAACAACTTAAAAGCATTTATTTAAACCTGCTAGCTTGGTTAGCATTTGATGATCTTCTGTGTTGCATAAGACTACATTTCATAAAGTCGTCATCTAGAGCTGTGATGACCAGTTACATTGAAATGTTTCAGATAATCATAAAAATCAGTTAATAAAACAAAAGTAAATTCAAAGTAGAGTATTCAAACGAGGATTTTATTTTTTTCAAACAGAACGGTGTAAAAAGGTACATGTTAAGTCATGACATTAACTGTGCTAAAGCAACATTTTTGGAATGCTGTATTCACTTGCCACACTTTACTGACCTGTAGATGCAGGAAATCACTTCAGTAGAACCTTTCTGACGACATGAAGTAGGCTTCATCACTTTAAGCTGACACATCAAATTACAGAACCGATAAGAAGCAAACTAACTGAAATCTGTCAAGCTGGAAATGCTCACAAGGCATTTGTAAAGCTTTGGTGCTACTCCAAACCACACAGTGCTATTTTCCAAAACACATGAATCACTGGTGAACCTACTCAGGAATTTCTGGACTACCAAAGTTACTCCCAAGTACATCAGCGACTCATCCAAGGGGTCACAAAAGAACCGACAACATCTGAAGTTCTGATATTGTCATTTGCCTATGTTAAGTTTAGTGTTAATGATTCAACAATAAGAAAGATATTGAGAGTTCAAGAGCCAGACCCATGCCTGACCACAAAGGTCAGGATCGCATTTGGCAAAAATAAAAAATAAAAAAAATAAAACCTCTTAATAATTTCCAAGATTTTTGGGACAATACTCTGTCTGGACGACCTGCTGACAATTCTGGAGGAGAATCAGTTTGTGACCAAATCACACCAGTAAAATCACTTCTAAAGTGTTCAAAAATATAAAATAGTAAAGAGTGACATAAAAAGTAAAAAATAAAAAAAAAATTGGCGCAATTTTTCACAGCACTGAATAAGAAGCAGTATTATAGTGTTTCGTTCAGAGTTTTGTATATTTTTTTGAGTTTTAGACTTCACTTATCTTTTTGTTTTTTGACCTTACTTTATCAAATTCATCTTGTTGAATGTTTGTGACAAAGCTTTAAAAGAAAAGCTCTCACCTGAAGGACTCTTAGTTGTAATGTTTGTGTGTTATTGTTTGGTCTAACCGGTGCACACAAACGACATTATCACATCTCAAGCTTAATTTAGAGTCAAATGAATAACTGAAAAGATAAGCTGCTGCAAGCAGAGGTGCACCCTCACCCGTCCTCCTCCCACGCACCATTTCCTGTCTGCTTCTTCGAAGTCTCCTCACCATCTGAGTCGGACCTGTTTTGTTTGGACAGCGATGAAGAATGTGGTTTTAGCAAGAAGCAGATATAACACTTGTATTCAACGGCAGCACTAGAAAAGCCACAAGTTTTCTTCCACAGAACTGATGGAACGCTGAGATGTGAGAATAGAGCTTTCATAATGAGCAGACGCGTGTTTTAATCTAAAAATCTTCAAATGCCCATGAGAAAGAAAGGGGCTAAGCGGGGCAGTAAGTAATGCAACTTAACTTGGCGTCTTTGAAGCTCAACTGTTGATGTCAGAGGAGAATGGCAGACTGGTTTAAGATAATACGGCGGCAACTGTATCTCAAACACCCATTCATTACCACCAAAGAATGCAAAATACTTGTATTCCTGAACATATGACATGTTGAACCTTGAAGTAGAGAGGCTACAGCAGCAGAACATTATTCCAGGTACCACTCATGTAGAATAATAACTGGAAACTGAGGCTACAATTTGCACAGACTCACTGAACTTAGACAACAAGAATTAGGACAAACATTTCCCGATCTGATGGACCGGGCAACATTCAGATGCTAGGCTGGGAATTTGTTGTGAAAAACATAAAAGTAAGGATTCTTCGTGCTTTGTGTCAAAACTTCAAGCTATTGGTGGCCATTAAATGATATTTCCATCATTAATTTAAACACTACAACCCACCTAATTATTGTTGCATGTCAGAATATTCCAAAATCCCTGAGGAATGTGTCCATATTGTTTAATCAACAGCAAAAAGAATTAAGACAAAAGAGGATTTCAAACTTTTACTAGAAGATGTACCTAATAAAGTGTCCAGTGAATGACTTCCTGTGCCAGTCACACTTTGAGATGGCTGCAGCTTCTCATGAATCCCTGCAGTGTTAGAAACTGTAATAATCGAGGCTTTTATCCATCAACATCAAACCAAAGTTATCAGTGAAACTTATCATTAATATTGAAATTTAACGAACACATTTACTACAATAATCGTCCACTTAAAATAAATTCCACATGGCAAAAACATGCAACTTTTAAAACCACAGATGAAGGGAGTGTTGGGTTACTTCTCTTCTAACTTCCTGCTTCAGATAGCTGTGCTGCAGTGTTCCTGCTAGCTTTTTCATAAATGGAGTGAATGGAGATCAGGTCTTTGCAGTTATTTTATTATTTTCTTTTCAATAACAGCTGCTGCGTATGATGAGTTGACGACGGGTTATATCGCTATGTCCTGCAGCCACCAATAGGGGGCGTCTACTTCTAAAGGCATCAGTTACTTCATAAATTAAAGAAATGGGTAGGAATCAAGGTGTAAAAATGGCTTAGCCTCACATATTGTCATCTTAAATGTAGACTGCAACCTTATATTAACTATAAACTGTATCATAAAGATATTTACGGTATTAATTTAAGCTCTGGAAATATTCTAATTTTTTTATAAAGCTTAGAGGTGCAATAGAATAGCAAGTTGGCAGGGCTGGTCACCAGTCGATTTCAGTACTTCTGAACAGTTTTCTGGTAGTGAAATTGATCCGATCATGCAAAATGCTTCTACATGTGGTTTTTTTTATTCGGTATCTGTGATTGAACAAAGAAGGTTCTGTTCTCAAAGGACTTCCAGAAAGCATTAGTTCATAGGAGAGTAGTGAAACATCTGGAGATTGAGTGCTTGATAAAAAAAATAGACTGAGTCTACATTTGCATAATGCTCAAGTTATTTGATTTCCCACAGGTTTTTAAAATTAAAATAATCAATATAAGCACAAGATTTGAGATAATACGTACTAATCTTCTTCTTTTTTTTCCCTTCCTTCTGTGCATCTGTGTAGCAGATGACCATTTGGACGCCTTTGTCAATGGAAAAGCAGCAAAATTTGTCCCAGTGCCACAGAAGAACCTTCCTGACCTACCACCACCCAGAACAGTAAGTTATTGCCAGTTGTTCCCGTTCCATCACAGAAAAGAATTATGAGATTTTAAACTTTGCAGATAACAGTGACATCCAGAAACTGAATTTAAATCAAAGGGAAGGGTCGGTGAAAATCATTAAATTCTCAGGTTTGTGAAATGAGTTCAGTGGTATTTGATATTTGACATGTTGACATTAAATGTCTTGCAAAAGTTTTGCACACCCCTTGAAATGTCGTAACATTAAAACTACAAACTTCCTTATATTTTGTTGCCATTTATTAGGAGTAGAATAACAAAAGCAGTGCATAATTAGAAAGTAAATAAAAAAGGATACATGTTTGTCTTTTGCAATTTGGTGGGTTGTCTTCTATGTGTGAAAATTTAGAGTTTGATGTTTGTTTCAGTTCATCTTTAGCTCAGACTCAGTCACATGGCACTATTGGTCTCACTGCCTGTTTTATTATGTATGATACTGTTTGCACTAAGCACATAATGGAAACACTGAATTCTCTTGTACATTTGGCAGTTTTGATCAGTTGAATTCAGTAGTTGAGGAAGACTGTCAGTGAACAGAGTTTCAACTTGTGTCATAGATTCTCAGTTAGATTTAGATCTGGACTTTAACTAGGCAATTCTAACACATATCATGATTTTAATTTGAAAATGAAGTGTAATCTTCCACTTGAGTTATTAAGTATTTTTTATTGTAACTTTACAAGCAGTAACAACGTTCAAGGTCTGTAAATACTCTTGCAAGGCATTGTAATAATAGACATTACTATCACTAATATAATGCAAACCTAATGATATTTGCTTTTATTTAACTGAAACAGACAAGGAAAAAAATTCTAGACTGTTTACAAGCCTATAAGTCACAGAAACAAGCGACCGCACACTAAAGCAGCAATTGCTCATGAGTGTGTGAGTGTTAGGCCTTTGTGTTGACCGGGAAATTACTGGTCCCTGAATTGGCCCAGTGCGACTCCGGGAAAATGGCAGAGAATGAGAGGCTCAGAGCATCCCATCAACCCCTTTGAACTTTACACACACAGACACAGCGGCCTTTCCTGATCTAAACCACAGAAGCAGCTGTTGCTAATCAGAGCAAATCTTTGGTGTCAGCACATCTTTGTGTGTATGTGTTGTGTATGTGAGTAAGTGAATGTGTGAAGAGTATTTATCTGTTAAAAATGTCCAGAAGTATTCCAATTTTTTTTTATCTCTTAGACTTTTAATCATTCTATCTCAGTTGGAGTAACTTCACATCTGTTGTATAACATCCACAAATCTTTCTGAAATGTCTGGCAAAGCGATTTCTCTTTGTCTCTCATCCACATCCAGTTCTGGTGTAACTGGTCCGGTCTTGGGGAGTCTAAGCAGACAAGTCCATAGTGAACCACTCTTTGGGAATCCCTTCATCTGTCTGTGGGGTTTCCATCCATTTGCCGTGATGGTGTATTCAAGAGTCAACATGTGCTTCACTGTGAACGCAGAGTCCCCTCTTGTCACCGCGGTGAACAGCGACCCTTTGCTGTTTATGTAATGTCCGGGCATGGCGGTCCACTGGCCAGTCGTAATGTTGTAGCAGTCCATCAGGCAGCGCAGGAAGTCATCGCAAGGCCCGTTCCTCATCACATACAAATTGTCCCTGTGGGCCACCATACAGTGGCCGTAGCTTTGTGGTCTGATCATGGTGGTGGTGAGACTCCACTTGTCTTTTAGTGGCATGTACTCATAGATATCTGTAGTGTCGGGGGGTTTCCAGAAGCAAACAAACATTCGCTGACGAGCAACAGCACAAGCGGCTGATGCTACAGGTCTGGGTGCATGTTGGATAAACGTCCACTCTCCCTTTGCTGCGTCGTACTTCTCTGCTGTAGAAATTATCTGTTTTTGAGCTTCTCCACCAATGGCGTATAGGCGCCCCTCATGCCCAAGCAGCGTAAAGTCGTATCTTGGTTGCTGTGGACCTGGAAGAGTTGTCCATATCCCTGAATCTGGATTGTAGCAGAAGCTTCTGTCCACTGTGTCTTTGCCATAGCCGTAAATTCCCCCAACAATGTACAGCCGATTGTCAAGCACGGCCACCCCAGCCCTGGAGGTACTGCAAAGAATTGGCAGGTTTGTCAGATGCTTCCACTCCCCTTCCTTTTCATCAAGAAAGCAAACAACCCTGAAAGAGTCCTGCAGCAGCTCCATTGATGGCGTATGGGTCCCTATGGCAATATAACTAGCAGGAGAGAGCGTTTGAGAGTATTTGAGCAGCTCTTCAGGAATTGTGTCTTCTGCTGCTTCCTTGAGGTCATCAAAAGCATCACAGAGAAAGAGAGCAGCGTTCTGAAACAGTCTGTGCACTCCGAAGATGGAAGCCGCGTGGTAAAGCAAGAGGCAGTTATCCGAGTCTATGATGTCGCAAAGATGCCGAGTCAAAGTGGGGATCTGCAGGAAAGCAGCGCACTCTACGGCTTCAACAAGCTCTTCTGGGTCCCTGATGGGGGGGTTCTCATCCCTGCAGACGGCAAGCGCAATAAGGAAACCTCTTGCGTGCACGCCTCCTCTCAGATATAGCTCCTCTTCCTGGCTTTCTTTCATCCCTGAGTGAAAGAGAGCTCGGAAATAGTCGCTGTGCCTTACAAGAAACCCACGGTTAAGATGGAACCAGCTTTCCTCCACTCTCACTCTCACCCAGTCTGCCTCTGCTTCCTCCAGATCAACAGTTGGATTCTCGGCTTTAATATCCTGGCTGATTCCCAGGCTCCCAGGCGCTTCCATGATCGTTCAAACAAAGACCTCATCTTTCTAAAACAGGCCCCAAGTAATTATTTGGTGCATGACTTGAGTGTAGATTAGCCATTTTCCCCTCTAACACTACATGAGTTTAAGTATGAGCTGAACTGTGTCCCGCCTGCCTGGTCTGAAAATAGCTTAGGCTATAGATAGCTACTGTGTCACTTGCAGGCATTGGGCAGGATAGAGAAACCGTCAACATGCACTATGAGTTGTGTTGCTGTTTGGAACTACAGTGCAAAAGTATGAACTGTATTGGGATTTTATTGATTTATTTAGAAGGTGGAAAAGTAAGGAAAACAGATTTTTTTATAACAAATTAAAATCTGCCAAGCAACTCAGTATTTTGTAGAGGCAGTTTTTGCTAAAATTACTTCTGCGAGTCTTTGGTGGCGACAGTGGTAGGAGTTTGTTCCATAATTGGTGGGTTGCTGGTTCGATCCCCGCTTTGTCCGTCTCTGACGTTGTCATTGAGCAACATCTGTTGTGTCCTTGGATAAGTCGCCTCGCCTGCTGGTGGTGGTCAGAGGCGCCGGCATATGGCAGCCGCTATACAATTACAGACCATTTACCATTTGCTCAGTCATATTGTCTGTAAACAGTCATTTTCAAGTTCTGGCACAACGTTCTTGGTGATTTAGGTCTGGACTTTGACTAGACTGTTTTAAACATGGTTTGATCTAAGTCATGATACTTCCAATCAGTGTTTGGAAGCCTCTGAGAATTTTCTTCTAGGATTGTCTTGTTTTCAGCTCCATGCATCTTCCCATTAAAAGGCCTGTTACAATAAATAATGAATCAATTAATTGCATGATAAATTAAAAGAAACTCATTTTCATTCGCTTGACTTATCGTTTTTCTCTTTTTACCAAAAACTGAATGATAGAAGTGTTCACTCTGATGCTTTTGTCTCAACTTGCCCTTCTTTTGAAAGATAATTTTGTTTACAGAGGCTTCCTTATTCATTGTATTTGTTGTTTTCTTTATTTATTTTGGATATTTAACATGTCTTCCAGTTCCAATTTAATGTTCACTGGAATTTAAAGGTTATTGATGCTTGGCAATGTCTTCTTGCATTATTGTGTCATTGTTAACAATAATATTATCGTTTATCACAATAAGTTCTGGGGCAATTTATCGTCTAGCAAAATTTATCGTGGCAGGCCTACGACCATTAATTCTGACGAGCTTCCCTGTCCCTGCTGAATCATCCCCACAGCATGATGCTGCTACCACCATGTTTCATAAAGGGGATGGGTATTTATTGTGAGGGGCAGTGGCTTCATCTGATCTGAGCACCTTCTTCCACATGTTTGCCATATCTTGAATCAGGACTTCTTTTCTCCTCTTTCTTTTGATTGTCCTGGGTTTTATTTAGGCGTATCAGTGTAAAGGGGGTCATGTCACACTTTCCAAATTTGTATTTCTAAAAACAAAAAATGTTAGAAACAAAAAATGTTGCAAACTCCCCTCATGTATAATGTTTTTCTGGTCAGTCACATAAAGTCCCAGATATCCACAAACGCATATGTTTGTGGTTGTAGCATGAAAAAAAATTGTGAAAAAGCAATAAACTACTATTTACTTTAACAAAGTGCTGAATTGGTCATAGTTGTGCATCCTTTTAAATCTAATTTGTTTTGTTGTTAAGTCTGACCATTGTGGATTTCCTGTAATTAAGCATCATTTTTGGTCGGCTGTAAGAAAAGTTTATCTTTTGCAATTCGGAAAACATCCCTCTTTCCGAGGAGTCAAAACAGGAGATGAATGCAGAACATACACAGACTGACTTATGAGGTTTTCTTCACTTTACTGCTCTTGGAAAGCTGAGCTGCACTTTTCTATTTTAACTTTAACAGGAAGTGATGAGAGTGGCAGAAAAGTGTAGGATTTCTGAGAGCTAGAGTTTTTCCTGATCATTTTCATCACCAAGCCTCTGATCTGCTCTGAGTGCCCTACAGGCCCTCAGCTCCTCTGGGTCTCTGTGTTTGCACGTGTTTTTGCTGCGGCAGATTTTTGGCATGGGAACCAGGGATTTTCCATGTTCCTCAGAGTGTTCGTTTTTTGGGCTCTTTTTCCCACTCTCCCCTCAAAGCCCCTCCACCACACCCATCTTCCTCCCCTCCTTTCTCTCTCTCTTTGTTATTTATGCCCCAACTCCTCGATCCATCCCGTCTCGTCTGTGTTTCTGTGGTGAGGATGTGTGCATGTCTGAGTGTGAGACAGAGACAGAAGTGAAAGCAACAAAAAAAGTAGTTGGCATGTGTCCTTTTTTCTCTTTTTTGTGTGTGTGTGTCTTTTTCAACATTCCAGTTGGCCTTCACCCACACAACCAGGAGATTTAGTTTTTGTGAAGATGACAGAAATGGAGAGAGAAGAAGGGAAAACAGATAGAGATAACAGTGGGTGGGCGGTGTGGATGGGGGGCTGCTGCTGCCGCTGCTGCTGCTGCTGCTCTGGAATGCTTGTCGTTCTTTTTTTGTTTTTTTGTTTTAATTAATAACAGATGCCTTCACTGCTCTGTGTAATCTATTTTGCAGTCTCATTAAGGGGATGTTTCTTCAAGGGAGGGCAAAAAGCATTTAGACCCCTAATCTGAAACAGGAATTTCTAACTTAGTGCTTAGATGAGCTGTTTCTGTAAAATTCTGGGTAAGTTTCTGACTAACCTAACCCACCCAGATCCTCTTCTGAACAACCAGAGTGGGCTTGGACGTTCCTGTTATTGGACTTTTTTTAAAAGAGTTCCCTCAGTTAGTTGGGTATTTTTACTGTTACTTTTATTTACTCCATTGCCACTTTGATGAAAAGAAAACATCCATCTCAATCATGAGGTAGCTAAGTCATAGTAATAATTTTATTAGGAAAAAAAAATCCCAATAAAACTAATAAAACTTATTTCTTATTGAGTCCAAGGTTTGCACCATTTACATCACTGGATGATGACAGGGGACCACCGCCTATTGCTTTTCTGTGGAACATAATTCAAATTAATGTGGGAAATTTGTCTATTTATGTATTTTATCAAAAGACGGAGGATTTCCGTTTCTGCTGTAGTACTAAGACAGTTTTCACTCTGCCTATTAAAGCATGTTTGGTATTTGAATTATTAGAATAAGCACTTGTAAGCATTTAGAGGGCGCCTCAGGTGTTTGTGGATTTCAGCTGTTCGCGGGCGAATAATGGGTAAATGTGTAAATACTTTATTAAAATTGAAAACATGTTATTGAAGGAGAAAATAAATGCAATCTTTAGATATTATTGAACACAATGTGTAATATAAGAAGGGCAAAATATATCAAATGAAAACATTTTGCAGTTTTTCTTTTTCTCTTTTGATTGTATTTGGCTCAAGTGCAACATCCACACCTGATTAAATTCAACTTCTGGGTGTTTGGTACAATAAAAGCCTTAAACATTCAGATAACTTTAGTTGCTCCTTTAAAGTTCCTCAACCGTCTTTTAATCAACTGACTGGTGCAAACATAATGTATGTTGCAACATCAGGACTGCCTCAGAAAATGCCTGTTTATGTCGTCATCTTCCAGTTTGTTAGTTGTTTGCATAATATAAGTTCCTATCATTTCATATGGAAGATTTTGCATAAGATTTTTTGATGTACACAGAGTACAGGGAAACAAATGACATAAATACAAAACCTTCAGCATGGCGCTTTGAAAGCAAACCCAGAAAAAATTTTTATGATTCGGCTTTCAGGTGACTTTTAGTAATTAACATTATTCCTAAATTTAGCTTCATGACAATTACACCAGGAGTTTTATTAAACTGAATGTGAATAATTATATTTACTTTATTAAATTAAGTCTTGATTTATTTTTTTTAATCTGTTTTAATTTAGGTAATAATGTTAATTATTTTAGGTTTTGTTTGTATCTCAATATCAATGTTATCTGACCCTTAAAGCGAATCAGCTGCCACACCAAATCGGTTGTATTTGAAAAAGTTTCAGGCTCCACCTTTAAAACTGATGAATAACCAAAATTGATCTTAACTCAGGATTTCATTCTGTCTCAAACAATAGATGTGACCTAAAGCTAACAGAAAACCAGAGCAGCATTGATGGCGACGGCTACATTTGCTGATGTTTGCATTCTGAACCATTAAAGGACCCTCTAACATAAAACTGCTGTTCTCCTCTTTTTGCTGCGATGAAAACACTTTTCGTCCCACGCCCGCCTTTGGTGGATCCTTTCCTGCGCGTTCTGGCATGCGGGCTATTAAGCCGAGTCGTCGTCACTGTGACTGCGTGCAGACCGTGACATGACGCCACGTATTATGACAGCTTGCTGCATCTGCTGTGCATTACTGGAAATGTGTGAGATGGTTGACCTGATATTGTGGGAACAGCTCACAAACAGGGACCTCTCTGATTAAAGGGAGTGACAGGAAGGGTCTCTGACAGCCCACATTAGAAATAATGATTTTTATGATTTTTATTCATAGAGACAAATATGGTTTGTTTTAAGTATGTGGCTCAATTTAAAAAATAAAAAATAAACTTTTTACAGATTGGTTATGCAGCAACCTCAACACTTTTTGCATCCCTGTTAAATATGTGTAAAAATGCATAAAACAAAACAAAATCACCAGTGTCACATTTATTAAAGCCTTCAACAATTCTTACTACATGAAAGTAATCAGAGTGTCCAGGCATTTTAAATTAGAAATCAGCAACTTTTATTTTCCTACAGTATGAAGATAATGTGATAAAGAGGCCCACTTCTCTTAGCCACAAGTTAAGTTGATCTCTCCACCACAACCCATGAGCAGGATGATAGGGCAGGGAAGGAAAAAAATCTCCAAACCTCAGGGTGAAGTCTCCATAACAACAATCCGACTTCATTACTCCAAACAAGCTTGTTGTTTGGGAGGCATCTGGACGAAACAGCCGTCTCTGTCGTAGCGTATAAACATGTGGAGTTTGCTGAACTCTCCTGGAGATTTTAACTAGAGCCTTGGTCTCTGGTCATATGAGACAAACTGAACGTTTCATTCAACAAAAACCAGGTGAGTTGGTCATGAAACGCAAGATGCATATGCAGAAATGAACCTTGTGTTCACCGTTAAGTCTTTTCCAAAGTAATTTTTTTTTGAAACACCTGGACATTTGAAATATAAACTCGGGTTTTCGGTAGAGTACTGATCAAAACCACGTGGCCAAATTCCACATGTGGAAGTGTTTTTCAATTAGTTTAAAGTGTCGCCAACAAGGGTGCTAATAAATGTGACAGTGGGGAGTGTGGCAAAAGCTTTATTTTTCTGTTAAATTGGGATTGTTCTTAGTATTTAATGTTTTCCCAAATTAAAAATTGGATTATTCTAAAATGTTCAGAATAACCATCCTGAGGAGAATCTATTTCAACCACCAGCGTTTCTGATCTGAACCAAATATTTCCAGTTTGTTCAAATCTGTTTGTTCATCAAAACTTCTCTGTGAGTTTTACAATAATTTGTAAGTTTTACAGGAACTCAAGCGAAAGTAAAAGAATGCAGGAAGTGTGTCCAGACATTAGTGGTGGGAGGAAAATAGTTTAGAAATGTCATTTAGGGTCGCTGAGAGTTCACCGTAAATCTCTATGAAAATACAAGCTGCCTGCATCAATGCTGGCTTTATTCCGCACAAACAGATTATCTGAAATGCTTTTAACCTCAAATCATCCCTGTAGACGTCTGTGTATTTGATTTCTATCTGGAAAATACCTTAATTTTTGATCATATCACATCATCATAAAGGAAAGAATAGATTCCACTTTTACTCGAAGGTTTCCACCATCCTTGTTTTCACATCTGCCAGACTAAACTTGTGTATCTCGGATCTTCTTGCCACTTCGGTTACCTCATCCCATGAAAGCCTGTGGACACAAGTCGATGGGATAGACCTTGTTTTCCTGCGGAGAGATGTAGGAGTTATTCCAGCACAGAGTGGGAGTGAGAAAGTGATCTTTGAAGAAATGACTAATCATGTTTTGAACGGAGAGATTGTTGCGCAAAGATAGGTTGATGCATACAAACATCTGTGTGCAATGTCGCAACACAATAAGCACTGTGCAGAAATTCAAGGAAGTATTTTTCATGCCTTTTGTGTATCTTTCTCTGATTGTATCTTTGCAAGGAATTCAACACTGCAGCAACATTTAAATGCTCTTGAATCACTAGTTATGTCAGAATTTGCTGCCTTAAACAAGTAAAGTAGTAAAGTGTGACTGAGCATTATTAAGACCAAGGAACACACCAGTTAGCAGCTCATAGCAACGCACAGGTGTTGACAGAACAACTTTTTCATCCATCCATCTTTTGTCTTCTGCTTAATCTGGTGTTGGGTCACAGGGGCAGCAGTAGAAAGGCCCAGACTTCCCTCTCTTGAGCCAGCTCCACTAGGGGAATCCCACAGTGTTCCCAGAGTGTCGTTCACTCCATAAATCTGGCCTTTACAGAAAGGTTGTGAGAAGAAAACCTTTAAGAGAAAGACAAAAGAAGTCATGATTCCAGGTTGCTACAATCCGTATAGGGGGAATAGCAAACATGTGGGAGAATGTGGTGTGGGAATGATTTTCTTCAGCAGGGTAGCTGGTGGGAAGATGGATGGAGCTAAGTGCATGGCAATCCTGGTGGGAAAACTTGTTAAAGGGTGCAAAAGAGTTGAGCCTGAGGCTGAAGATCAACATTTGATTATGCAGAACATTCAGCCACAGCAACAATCGAATGGTGCAGATTAAAACGCATACATGGATTAAAATGACCTAGTCAAAGTCTCAACTTAGTCCCAATAGATAACACTGGGTTACAAAAAAAAGTTTTTTGGAAATTGTCTGTTTTTTCAACTGAATTAGGACTATTTTGCACCGCTGAATCCAAAAATGACATAATTTTTTCTTAATCAGGTAAGGTTTTTATTCAGCAACACTTCATGTGAAGGGATCTGCATAAGACTGACATGACGCTGTCATAAATATGACATAACACCTGTTATGAACATGAAGGAGTCTTTAGTAATGTTTATCACTGTTGTCATGAGCTGTCATTCGGTGAATAATGACGCTTCTGATGCAAAGTTGCATTAAAAGAGCCATCTTTACATGAAGGTGCCAATATTTACCCAATTATGCAACGTTTGCACTTTTAATAGACTTTTAGTGCAACTTGTAAAGCAACTTTGCATTAAAAGTGTCCGTATTTAATGCAAATACTAATTTGATTTAGAGAATCTCAATCTGATGACTAAATTGACGACATTATCAGTTCATTTCCATTAAAATTTCTCATCCAAAGAAGGTTGTAGGAGAAAATAGTGTTTCCTAACAGAATGTATTAACTGAATGTCACAAACTTGGATTTATGTGAATTGAATAATAAACACTTTTAAGGTTAAGTACATGTAAATTAAACATTACGTCATCGTCTCTCCTGCTCGTCACTCATTGATCCCAGATCCTCAGGAAACCGATCCAGATGTGAGAACAAGTCATGCATTTTGATGCTCGTGTTGCAGGTCAGAAAGTTGACCTGATTGAATAAAACCAGTGTGATTTTTGGATTCAGCACATCAAAATTACCCTGAAACAGTTAAAAAAACAAAGAAAATCTGAAATTCTGACTATACTTTTGAATTGATGCCAACAGGTACTCTTCATTTCTGTCCAATATGACTGACAAATGGATAAAAATGTCTTTTTCTAGATGTACACAGCTGGTAAAGATCTCACCTAGAAAGACTTGCTAATCCTACGGAGCATCGACTCAGACTGGCTGAACACACTTTTCAGATTTTTATTTGTGAGAAACTTGGCAGACAAGTATAATTTATCTTGCACTTCACAATTATGTGCTTGTTTCTATTGGTCAAAATATAAAAATATTTGTGGTGTGAGTGCTTTTGTAAGCCGTTGTATAGTCTAAAAATCACAGCTTGTTCAGATTCGTCCATTAGGATGAATTCTTCAGGATTTTCCAAGCCATTATTCCTTGGAAAGGCAGAATAAGATAGATTCTTGTGATAACAGATGTCTGTGAAATGTGTTTTGGACCATGTAGCTAATTTACTGTCTTTGGTTGAGTGCTTGGCATGGGGCAGACAGACGGTCTGCCACACAGGAGTTGACAAGAGAGACAGAAGTGAAGCCAGACTGCTGATTGATTTCAGGAAAACCCGCTGGGTGCACACACACGCGCACGCCCACACACACACGTCACACTTCCTTCTCCTATGTCTATGCTCTCACACACTCTCCCCTGAAGGCAGAGTTTTGCTCTCTAGTGCACTGGGTCAGACAAGGATTGGTTACACGAGGAATTCCCTACTTACTCCTAGCTGGATTAGCGATACGTTCAGGCTGCAGGAATAAAACATGACTAATAATAAATGCGTGAATGTGTGCGATTTTTTGTTTTGTTTTTGTTTTTTTACATGTATTCACCATCCACACATAGTTCAGATGTACTGATGACAGATTAAATGGATAAACTTTTACAAACTATTTCAACTAACTGAATTTTTCAACAGATTTCTCTTGTTTGTCAGGGCGTAGTGGGTCGGGAACCGTTCCCCTTGCCTCCAATTCCAGCCCCAGCCTGTATAGATCCTTCAGAGAGTTACTATGAGGAGGCGCAACCCTATGAGGAAACGACCAACGGTAAGGTCCTTTGCAAAATATTTCAAGATTTCTTTACACTTTCCGCAAAACCACCAAGAGTTGCACTTTTTAGCATTTAGTGACATCTAGTGGCAAATTAGTATAATGCAACCAAATAAAAAACGACAATTGGATCATTTTAAATGTTATGTGAAGCTGCATTTGATTCTACTTCAAAGAAGAGTCTTTTTATTAAAGATTTATCTTATGTAAGCAATTATCGCATAATATTTCAGAAAATAACAATAAAATTGTTTTATACGTGGAAGACTCTATACTCATAAAAATGTTACCGGTTACCGTATGTGCAAATAATGCATTTGTAAAAACTGTATATTTATGTTGGCAATAGATTTCTACCTAATAGTACACACATCTACTTCTTTACCGAGCTGAACATCATATTTATTGTGTTTGTACGAAAACAAAACAAATAGATAAAGCAAATAATGCAGAAAAACACCAACAACTCAAATATAGTTGAGCTACATGTTATGTAAAACTTGTGAGGAAGTTTGGTTTGATGTAACAACAGAAATGAGCTGAAATAAACGTCTTAAATATTAGAAACTTCTTGTTCTATTCAACCCTAAATCCAAACTAATCCAAGCTGCATTTTGGAAAAACTTGAGTTTATTAATTGTTGCTACACTGGTGTCCTTAACAAATTATGCTTTCAAACACTCTAGTTACACGTGTACCAGCAGAGGTTGGAGCTGAGTTAATTATTCATGAATGCAGATAAACTGTTCATTAATACAGCTATCACTTTGTTTTATAGACTCAGCTGCCATCTTGGGATTTTCAGCTCTGGTTTAGTGAGGAAGTAATTGCTTTTAAATAAATCACTGATTGTTGACACCCCGGGCGATAATACTTTACAATTCCTTTAGCCAAAAGGGCAGCACTTGGTTTTCTGTAACATTGGGATCTTTGACCACCAAAGGAGTCTTGTTCTCCTTTTCAGCTCATCATTTTCTACAGTGTTTGGTTCTGGAGTTTGAGACAGTCATGAAAAAAAATTGCTTTTCTGTCATTGCAACAATTTCTGTGTTAATTTGACTAATGTTCCAGCTGAAATACCCAAAGATAACCCTATTGTTGGTTTTCTTGTACACACCATCAGTTATTTACCTAAAATCTCCTGGTGTTTCTTTTGTTTTGCACCAGAACCACCTCCAGTGGTTACGCTATAAAAACTCAATTTTAGCCACGTCTGACCGAAGTCCCAATTAAAATCCCAGGAAGAGGAAAGAAACTCCACTGGTTTGGATTTGTTATGGTGGGGTAGAAAAGGCTTTTTCCTGGCATTCCCACAAACAACTGGTTTGCACATAGCATCTTTTGGTTTGGTCGGCAGAGTTGACGACCTTGAGCTGCCATTCTTGGTTGCAGTCCTCTAACACTGGAGATTTTTACCTCTCTTACCATCCTGGTCTCTGTGCATATTTTCCAACATTTTACTTGTTTTTAAATTTTCCTAAATTACTGTTCAACTTTTTTTCAAGGATATTTCTTTTAGAGGATTTGTTAGGGGTACCAATCAATGGGAGGATGTTGCCTTTTCTGTGAACACTGTAAAAACAGAAAATCTTACCAAGCAATTTGGGTCTAATATCTTAGTACACTTGAAATTAGATAAAACTAACTTACAAATAACTTTTCAGCAAAAAAATATGAGCTTTTTGTAAGTTAATAATCCCTTAAAATTGCAGAAAAAGTACTTGTTCCAGATTATTTGGCAGATTATTTTTCACATAAGTGAAATAATCTGCAATACTAGGGTATTACTAACTTAAAACAAGCTCTTACATCTTGCTGAAAAGTTGCTTGTAAGTTAGTTTTGTCTTATTTTAAGTGCAGTTAGACATTTGCACTAGAAACTAGACCAAAAAAATTAAACCTACGATAATAATGGGGTAGGTTTATTAAATCTACTTCATTGTTGTTAGATCAGTATTTTTTTATAAATGTATTTAATTTTATTTTATCTTTTTATTAAAGAAAACATCCCATATTTCCTGTCTTCTTATGGGTTTTTTTGATACTGTGCAGATCTGGCGCGGTCTGGCCTCCTCTCTGAGCCCTGGACGAGAGTGCTCAGCTCAGACTGTGTGGTTTATGCCGTTATCACCGGGGGTAGATGAGACTCCTGTGTCTCTGTGGCATGTCTGTACTTGTTTTTATTTTGCCTCTACCAAAACACGCATGGGGAAACCAGCATGGTCGGAGCGTGGCATGTTAGGGAGCTGCCGCCATTAATCAGACTTATCAGTTTCCTGAATGTGTCCTTTTCACTTGTCCTCATTTTCCTGCCAATCATCCATCTGTTGTTTAAAATTCATCCGTCTGCTTAAGTTTTGTGAGGAAATGCTTCACTCAAGAGGATCAGGAGATCGGACATTAAGCTCATTAACTCCTCCAAAACCATCCACCCCTTTCAGCTTGCTTTAAACAATCCTTTAAGCGACGCTCCTTCCAAAGTTTTAACTGTTGCCTCTGCGGGTTTTTTTTCCTCTTAGACGACGGAGACGCCGTCAGCAGCTCGTACGAGTCGTACGACGAAGAGGAGGTGACCAGAGAGAAGTCACCGTCAGCTCAGCACCAGTGGCCGTCAGCCGAGGCGTCTATAGAGCTGATGAAGGATGCTCGAATCTGCGCCTTCCTGTGGAGGAAGAAGTGGCTTGGCCAGTGGGCCAAGCAGCTCTGTGTCATCAAAGACCATCGTCTTCTGGTGGGTTGCACGCTCAGTTAAAGACCAGCAGATGTTCTGTGTAGAACATCAGCTGTAGTGTGTTTCCCCTCTGTAATTAGAGGAATTTTAGATCAAACTAATGTGTAAGTTCAGCCTGAAAACCTAAATTACAAAATGTAATTTATTTTTCTGCTTGTATTGAAATATCGAGATGATTTCTGTAAACAGTCATTATTTTGGGCAGAGGTTTGTCATTGACTTCAAGAGATTTCTCTGTATCCTTCTGTTATTGCTGGTCAGTGTGCATTTCTTTCTGACAAGGTATTCTCACTATTTAACCTTTGTAATGACTTATTATCTTGGTATGCAATGTGTAAACTAAGGTAAGTTTGCTATTATGCATAGAAAACAGTTAACGAAAGCATGCCCAATTAATTTCTGAATAGTTTTAAGGTGTACTTTAATTATTTAAAGTGGAAAACATAGACAAGTTCTATTAACTTTACTTCGGTTCTCATAACCATCTTTCAGAGAAGAAATGACCACAATTTTCAAGAGATTCCTGTTTATTAAAATGTTCATTAAATAGTAGATTATTAAACTTTTAGGTCAGTCTTTGACTATATCTGTTTATCAGATTAAACATATTTAAAATGGTTGCAAGATGAATGTTTCTTCTCTTTAAAAATAACTTGTTGGCACAGCTTAGGTTTGGATATGTGCTCCTGAAGTAAAGACCTTTTGAACAGTCACCTTAAGACAGACAAAACTAAATTAGAAAAGTTTGACCGTTACTCACAGTGAACCAAACTGCATATCAGGCCAAAGAGCACAAACCACTGTAATGTGGTAGAGGAAGTGTGTTGATCTGGGCTTTTTTTGCTGCTGTCAGATTTTTATTCCATCCAGTCAGGGTTGGCGATGGACTAAACTTTTTACCCAAATGTTTCAGAGAGGTGTGTGACCATCTGACAGCAGAAAATTAGTCAAGACACCCGCTACTCTGTCAACTAATAACATCCCATTGAGTTTATATTTAAGTCACACATCAATGCCTAAATAAGTGACCCAAAAAAGCCACATTTTAAATTTGTTTGTCCTCATTTGGCAGAAATGCTTTAGCAATTAGGGCTGTTGTAAACGAATATTTTAGTAATCGAGTAATCTATCGATTATTCTTACGATTAATCGAGTAATCGGATAAAAAGATTTTGATAAAATAAAATATTGGTAAATCTAACACAGCAGCAGTGTTACTATCTGATATCAACATCAGTCCAATGTTTCATATTTGACCATCCCTAACAATAACTTTTGTGTAGTTTAGAAAATTAACCTGTTGCAATAATAGCTCACTTTCTAAGTGAACCTGAAGAAAAGTTATACAAAAATATTAAATTATATTCAATTTAACAAAAAAAGAGTTTGAGGGACATGAATGTGTTAGAAATAATCTAAATGTCTATTTATTCTTAGAGGCAAGCAGGTCAGCAGCCGCAAGAATCTGCGAATATCATTTTAAAAGTTTTAGTTTTCCATTCAGAGCTTCTTTTTCTGAATGGAAAAAGAATTCAGAAAAAGAAATCACATATTTGTGATTTGTGCTCACAAATCACAAATATGCTTAGAAAAAATGTCTATACTCCAGCTTTTAGTTTATGTATTCCTTTTCAGTCAGTTTAATAAATGAACTCTCACCTTCACCAGCTACGTACCGCCACGATACGCTTCACCACCCATTTGTTGCAACCGGGATGGTGGTAAATTTATTTTTCCGGTGTGCCATTCTGAACCGACCACCAGGTTGCCGTACTCCAGGCAGCACGCCAGTCTTTTTAAGGATGCTTATTGGTCCCCCAAAAACAATTTTAAAAAACCAGACATTATTATAAATCAATAAAATTCTCCCAGACCAAACTTTAAAATGTTACTTTATGCTGCTAACGCTTAGCTTTTGTCAACAATTCGTATGCGGAAGTGAGAGCGCTGCGCAACGCAAATAATGACCCGGCCGCAACACGGTGCGCTAAATAATAAAACGTAATTTAACAAAGCTTCGATTCGTTTCCTCGAATCATTCGAGGAATCGTTACAGCCCTTTGTCGAGTTCTTGAAAAGAGAAAGTATTTTCTTTTTAAAAAGAACAAATTTGAGGGCTTAGGTTCACCAAAGTTTTCTCAACAAAATAAAAACCACAGGACCTTTTGGATAACACCTTCAGGACAGACGAGACCAAAGCAGGGCTGCTTGACCACAGTGCACATCATGTTTGGTGAAAACCAAGCTGCATGCGGCATCAAAGACCACATGCTAATTGTAAAGCACAACGGTGAATGGATGAGGATTTTTTTTTTGCAGCTACAAACCTTGACAGATTTCCTGTTGGTGTTTACTGTGAACTCCAGGTGTTTTAACCAAATGTCAGCCCAGCTGACAAACGATTTGGATATCAATAACTGACAGTTGTACCGTGTGCTGCAGTGTTTTTCTCAAAGTCCAAACCCACAACGTGACTGAAACGTAATGAAAGATCCTTGAGAAAGTTGAGTGCAGACAAATGCCCACAAACCTCAATAAATTACTGCTACGCTGTAAAACTGGAGAACATGCTGTCAGCACGCACCGTAGAGATGAAGTCACCCTGGTTTCTTTATTTTTCTTAGTGCTACAAAAGCTCCAAGGACCAGACACCACTGCTGGACGTTAGCCTGTTGGGCTGCAGTGTGATATACAAAGAAAAACAGCCAAAGAAAAAAGAGCACAAGCTGAAGATCATCCCAGTAGGAGGCGAGGCCATTGTGTTAGGCCTGCAGAGCAAAGAACAAACTGAGCAGTGGCTTAAGGTGATCAATTTTCTGTGTTTCTCTGCAATAATTTCAATTATTTTAAGGTTAAAGTGTGGGAAAAAACACATGGATGTGTTTTCCATGTTAGGTTATTCAGGAGATAAGTCCCAAGCCAGCTGAAAACTGTGATCCTCAACATTCTGCATCAGACTCCCCACGGCTTATTTGCACTAAGGTATGCTTGTTCTAATATTTTCTTTATATGTACTAGACCTCTGGAGTTCTAGATAAACCAGTGGGATCAAAAATCATTTATTTTTTGAAAAATTCGCTTTTGAAATTAATAAATTGTTCATACAAACACACAGGGAGATCTGAATGAGAGACACTCGCTGGCTTCAGAGAGTGGCAGCAGCACAGACAGCCACACAGACACCACAGAAAACAAAGATGGTGAGTGGATTTTATTTTGGTAGTCAAACACATCCAACATTGGTTCAGGAAGCCATTTCTTGTATTTTCACATAAAAAAAATACCTTTTTTTCCCCCTCTTTGTCGCTATAGTGAAGAAAAAATATGGCCCAGGTTTAATGTTCAGCAATCTGATGAACATTGGGAAGAAAAAACCATCTTCGCTGGAGAGCCCCGAGAAAAGCGTCGACACCTCAGGTAACCACAGATCTACTTCACTCTGTTCCATTCATGCCTCCTAAAGTCATTCCAATTTGATGACTGCATTGGTGTTTTACTGACAAAAGTATTCTGCTTTATGCTCAACTGATGTTTTTTATAAGCAGTACTTTTTTTTGCAAAATTACAAATAGGCTGCTTTCACACTACACCCTGAAATGAGCCAATTCCAATTTTTTTGTCAAATCGTATTTTTTATTTTTATTTTTTGGCGTGATTGTTCATACTTCCAAATATAAGACTTGTATGTGATCTCCAGTGTGAACTGCAAAGGACCTGAAAGTGTCCCGCATGCGCAGTAGAGGGCGCACTAACGTCACGTAGAGAGCGTGCTCAGTGTTTGCGGAAGTAAACATGGATGCCAACAGTGGAGCATATTTTATGATTTTAAAGTTGTTGTCTGACCGGATCCAGCATATTAACAACTTAATCCTCATTATAGTCCGCCATGATTGTTGTTTTTCTTCCCGCTTGCCGCGTTTCAGGACGCAGAATGGTGACGTTTGTCGAGTATCAATGACGTTACGTTGGATGAATGCGACCTGGCCGTTCGGACTTGGGTCACATTTGAAAATATCAGATACGTATCGAATATCCAAGTGGATATTCGAAAAATATCCGACCTGAGTTGTTCAGACTGTCGCATTACGGGAAGAGAAATTGGAATTGCGTCACTTCAGCCAGCGGCGTAAACGTAGCCATTGACAAAACTGCTGCTTATATAAACCAAGACAGTGAAGAAAATGTATCTTAGGGATGTTCTTTGCTAATAAGGCATTTGAATTTAAGCATATTGAGGTATATTTAGAGTTTCAACTATTAGAATATGCAATTAGAAGTGTTTTTAGAGGAAGTCTCAAATATTTGTGGATTTTGGCTACCTGCAAGCGGCATGTTTGTTAATCACTATTGAATATTGTTCTCAGTTCTCATGTAACATAAAAGCAACATTGTTTTAACATTTTTTCTTCTAAAAATAAATCATCCACAGTCTTCATGAAAAGGTCGGCAGCAGGGGCAAGATGTTCGGGGCCACAATGCTAGGCTAATGCTAACAAGTTTTGATATGACTCCTTGATTATTCTACTTGTAACATCATAAACTGTGATTCTGGTTAAATGCAAAACATAAGAAATTGTGTACCTGTTTCACGAATTTAGTGGTTTGCTTGAACGTCATAAAATGTAAATGGACAATGTTTCAGCTGCTTTCCTCCACAGTGACAGTCATTTCCTGAGCTTTTAATATTTTCAGCTCTAAACAGATGCCTCCTGATGAAGGTTTCGTTTCTTTTTTTAAAGGTTACCTGAACGTTCTGGTGAACAGCCAGTGGCGGACCTGCTGGTGTCTCATAAAAAACGGACAGCTGTGGTTTTACCAAGACAAGGGGAAGAACAAAGTGAGCCAGCCAGCGGTGACCCTGGAGGGCTGCAGCGTTTTGCCCGACCCCATCCCCGAGCACCTCTACTCTTTCAGAATCGACTTGGACGGCACACAGATTGCGACATTAGAGGTAGATAAACGCTGCATTTCTCTCAAACAGGAGATTAAATAAACGCTTAAGACTTTGCACACTTTCTGTTACTTTTAACCTGACCACAGCACAGCGGTATTTCGCTGCATATGCTGATTTAGCAAACGTTATTGTAAATAGATCCTGACACCTGATCGGATGTGGTACGTTTCCTGTCCATGGCTCATTTTCTCATAAGAGCTGGCTGATTTAATGCTGATCTGACAAACAAGCAAAGTCTAAAACAATCCCTAACACCGACTTATTTTAAAAATACACATTCTGCCTGCATCTGACTTGGGGTATATGAGATATGCATTCACACAAGGGTGGTCCCGTGTGTGTGTGTGCGGGTGTATGTGTGTGTGTGTGTGTGTATGGATGGATGGATGTGAAGGGTGTGGTTGTGCTGGGATTTCGGAGACTAAAGCTACACCCTCTTTCATTAGTCCTTCAGTACCACCCAGCTGCAGTGTGTATTTTGTCATAGGCTTAGGAATTTATTATTTAGTCCTGAGGCCTCCTCCTTTTTTATTTTTCCAAACTAATCATTGGTTCAGAGAAACTGTATGTAGAGACTCAGAGGGGTTTTATACTTATGGTCTCATATAGTTCATGCACAAGGATCACTAAAGGTTAAACGGTTGTTTATATGTGTCTGGTCGAAATCTGCTACAGCATTATTAAAGCATGAAAACTTCAACCTATTTGGGGAGATTTTATGATGTCTACCAAACTGTAAGGAAGCTTTTAAAAGTATGACATGCAGTTCAGTTCAGCCTACTATAAATCTGAGAGCCACCGTTCACTGCGAGTAGAGGCTACATTTACCTATTCTTCTTGGTAAAATGGCTGAACCTCAGTGATTTTCAAATAGGTTTGTGCTTTGATGTAGATTGTCCTCATGTTGCTCTGTCTGAATCTGTATGTTTAGGGTCATCCTGTTGGAAGTTGAACCTCTGCCTTAATTTTAAGTCTTTTTTTTAACAAGTTTTTATCCTAGATTTCCATGTATTTAGTTTAATTCATTTAAAACTTGCTGAAGAAACCACAATGCTGCCACCTCCACATTTCATCGTGGTTATAGTGTGTTCAGGATGATGTGCAGTGTTGGTTTTCTGCTGCACATTTCCTTGCTCAAAGAAAAAAATGTTCAGTTTTGCTATATTCTGACAGAGCGCCGAGTCCTCTGCATTGGCGTGGGGCAAACTTTAAATGATAAATCATACAGTTTTCTTTCAAAAATGGCTTTCTTCTTGCCAATTGAGTCCAGTTCGGTGGAGTGCACAACCTGTAGACGTCTTCTTGATCGATTCTGCCACGTGAGCTGTGGATGTCTGCATCTCCTTCAGAGACGCCACATCAATGTTGAAATATTGCTGAGGACAAAACCCTGCTTTAGATTTCTCCACATCGTTGCCACAGTCCTTTTTGTTCACCGATGTTCATTGAAAAACATGCAGATTAACTGGATTTATTCAAGAATTTCTTAATTTTATTTAGTGTTATCACATTGTAGGGGCACGAATGAAAGCAGATGCAAATTTTTTGCATTTTTATTTGTGCTCAACTTTGTGTTGGTTTGCCACATAATAAAATTCGACAAGCTACATTGAAGTTTGAAGCTGTAATGTTACAAAACTTGAAAAACTCGAGGGGTGTGAATAGTATTGCAACATGTTGTGAGTAGCAAACTGTTCACATCTTAAATACTGTTGTAGCAATCGTTTGATTAATCCAAAGCGATGGATGGCATGTAACCATGTGGCTTTAGACCCAGGATGTTGCAAGTGCTTGTTTTGCATTGAGCGCACATACCTTCTTCCCTCCTCCCGTTCTTCTCCCAGGCGAAAACTTCAGCAGATATGGGTCACTGGTTGGGCCTCCTACTGTCACAGACGGGAACCAAAACGGACCCGGAGGACCTGACGTACGACTACGTTGACTCCGAAAGGGTCTGCACCATCGTCACCGCCGCAAAGACTTCCTTCCAGTAAGTTATTCACCCGAGGAGTCGCAGCTCTCCACTGCCATGGAACATCTGGCTGAGACTTTTGTTTGCCTGTGTTTCTCTCCAGCTTGATGCAAAGGAGATATTCAGAGTCAAATACGTACATAGACGCCCTCCCTTCTATTCCTCAAAACTCGGATGAGATTTACGATGACGTGGCATCAATAGCTGATCCCGAGGTAGGCTCGAATAATCTCCGATGGGTTGCGTTATTTTCGGTTTCACTTTGACAACAATCATCCGGCTGCTTTCCATCACTAACATCCTACTCCCATATCGCGCAGGATGCTGAGGAGGATACCCAGCCGAGCTGTGAGGAAAAAAACAATCCCCAGGATCACAATGCAACACAGCCAGACAATGCCACAGAGCAAGACAGCAACAACAGAATTTACCTGGACCTGGTCCCGATGCGCTCCTTCCTCCACACGGCCTGCGGAGCCAAAGCTTCTCCGCCTCTCAAGGAACCTCCTAGAGTTTGTCCAATCCCTGGAGAGGGCCAGAAGGATTCCTCTTGCCAAGTTAAAGAGGTAGATAATCTAAGATTTGTCCCAGCCCTCATCCGCCGAAAGTCTAAACATCCCAAACAATAGATGTGAATTGGGAGTACACATAAAATCCACAAAAACAAGGTCTGAAAGCTTTTCAGGTGAGAAGAAGAAAAGAAAATCTTTATCCTGGCATACTGATACTCCAGTTTGGAAAGTTTAAAGTAGAAAGGAGTAAAAATGATTGTGCAGGGAGCTAGCTAGAGCTAGTTTCTAGAAATAACCAGTACAAAGTCTACCATTGAGGAAAAATGTTAAATAAATTAAATCTTTAACACGGCATTCAGAGCTTTATATGTTGAAGATTTTTATTTTTTTATTGTGAAAGTAAAAAAGATGCAAAGCAAAGAAATGAAGACTTTCAGGCCTTAAGGTGGGATTGTAGTATAAATACCTGGATAAGTTTTATCGGAAAATCAATGGAGATTTATCCCATGCTTCAGCTTTTTTATGAGCTTCTTTCTGTACACTTAGATTAAATCAATCCATGCCTTTAATCTCCAGGTCACTTCAACGAACCGCACCGAGCCAGAGTCCAGCCCTGTGTTAAATGGGCCAAATTCAGCGTCTTCCCCCAGCAAAGCAGAACAGCAGCGATCGCGGAGTCCCTCACAACCTCAGCCTGTCAAGACTCAAAGCCAGGAGACGTCAAAGAGGAGCAGCCTGGGCGTCCCACAAGCCTTCAGTTTGCCTGGAGCACAAAAGAGTCCAGCTGGGTTCCCTCACAGCCCACAACCAGCACGGCCAAAGGCTTACACCATAGGTAAGGTCCAACAACGACATCAAGATTTAGAGGCGGTACTGAGGTGGAAATGGTCGCCTTGTGTTCCTGAGTGATGTGGAACGGCGCCATCTGGTGGAAAGACTCACCCATTACAGCTTCAGGCGTTACAATCCGAACCCCTTCAGTCATTACTTTTCAGAGTTTTTTTATTCTTTTGTTTTAAAATAGAACTAAAAGCTGATTCATAATGTGCAGTTTTTCACTATATTCAACATAAAAATGACTGGAAAGTGCAAAATGCAAAGAATATTTCTGGCATTATTCAAGATCTGCAGATTTTGCCCAATCCCTCCCTTTCCAACCTTATTTAGGAAAATATTTAAAAAGTAAAGGTTTTAATGAACTGCCAGATAAAATAAAAACTAGCCAAAAGTGTTGCTATTTGTTTAGTTTGTATAATTCTCTCATTGTACCACATTTGGCATATTGTTTGGACATTTACGTCCAAAACAGATTTACAGCCGTTGTACATAATACAAGAAAATCTATTTGAATACTACATGAAGTGGGATATTGAGAACATACAACCGGTTATTTTTTTTAAATTCTGGGACCCTGTAAAAATGTAAAACCGCACAACTCGTTTACAGTAAGAAACATCAACTTCCACATAATATAAACAGTTTGCAAAAATGTTTTGTGACACAGACGGGCGTTATGATTTAATAAACAATGTATAAGAAGAACCAAAAATAGTTTTTATCAGTGTGTGGGATAGATTTATGGAATGGATTAAATGAGTTCAAAAAGGTGCAAACATAAACCAGTTTTAAAAAACTGTTTAATATTGTTTAAAGTGGCTGCCCCAAGGACCAAAAATTATATTAAAAATGTATAAATAATTGTACATTTAAGAAAGTGTCATACAATGTGGAAATAATTCAAGTTTATCTGGTGTTTGGATATTTAAATGTTTGTAAGTTAATGAGTATGAGATGGTCAGGAAATCATAAGATCTTCTACCTGCTCCTTTTCAGACAGATACTGTAAAGTTGCATGTCAATTAGACATGATAGTTTGTTTTAATTTTTTTTTTTTACTTTTTATCTGCTCGAAATTAATAAATGAATAAAAATGTACCTAATTTTTTGTTGTAGAGGTAATTTTATCAATGTGCGGGGAAAATGCGTTATTATGACTAGGCCTGTCATAATAATCAATAAGTCAATTAATAGCATGATAAATTATAAGAAACTCAATCATTTCCATTGGCAGGATTTATCGTCTATCTGGATGATAAAAGTCTTCAGTTTGGTGCTTTGGTCTCAACTCGCCATTGATTTGAAGAATGATTTTGTTAACCGAGACTTCAAAACTCATTTCATTTGTTGTTTTATTTACTGATTTTGGATATTTAAAATGTCTTCCAGTTCATTAGAATCTAAAGTTTACTAATCGTTTAGAATGTGTTCTTGCATTATCATTATGCTCTTACCATCATATTACTTAAAATGGTCTCAAAACAACAATATTATCGATTATCACAATAACTTCTGGAAAAATCTATCGTCCAGAAAATTTGTTTTTGTGACCACATAGAGTAAAACCTGTTTGAAAACCACTTGGAATGATCCACCTGCCAAACAAATCCCGAAAGCAGCTTGAAAAATGTCCACCAACTACAAGGATTCTCTTTTCTTTTTAGCTGTGATATTGCCAACAAATACCGACGTTTTATTCTCAGGGAGTTCCAGTGCCGTTGAGGTCAAACTGGGCAAGAACCGCACCGAGGCGGACCTGCTGCGCTACATAGACGAGCGCGATCGGCTGGAGAAGGAGAGGGAGGAGGTGAGGAGCAGCCTGGCCAACCTGAAGAAGGAGAAGAGGGAAACAAAGGAGGAGCTGAGCGCTTGCCAGGGTACAGCTCAGTGCTTTTGTCACTCGTCTTCTGTTGTGAGGTTTTCCGTTTGACAGCCAGCCGTTTGGTGTGTTCAGATCCTAAGCAGCAAGCTCAGCTGGAGGCCTGTCTGAAGCAGAAGGAGGAGGCGTGTCGGGAGGCGGAGCGCCGCAGGGTGGAGGTGGAGCTCCGCCTGGTAGAAGTGAAGGAAAGTCTGAAGAAGGTGGAATCGGGGCCTTTCACACTGGGAACCACGCTGGACAGCAGCCTCCAGGACTCCCCGGCGGTGAGCTTCGCCCGCTCCAAACACCCAGAGCTCATCAGTTTGGTGCATGAACTCAACACTTTCTCCGTCGTTTTTGTCTTTTAGACTAAAGCTGCAACTCTGCCTCATCCACAGACGTCATCGTTATCAATATCAACACAAGCAGCTTCACTGTTACCATCATCATCATCGCCTTCGTCATCTTCCCCAGCACCTTCCCAGCCCTCCAACAACAGTGCGAGTGCAGACTGTCCTGTAAACGCTGCCTCGGCTCTTAAAAACAGGCCCACTTCCATCATCGCCACAAAAGGAAACGTCCTGCAGAAAGCCAAGGTGAGGCTGGACTGCAACACATGCTGAGGCTACAGCTTTAATTATTAAGTCACTATTTTTGTGTTAAAGCTGCTGTTGCTTTTTCTTTTTATAGGAATGGGAGAAAAAATCCACCACTTAGGTGGAAACTTGTTGAATCTGCACAGATATTACAACCATGTGGAGTAAAAACCCCCGCATTTCTTCCCAAGACTTTAAATAGGCCAGGAGACCGAAGCACAAGCCGAAATCTTCTTGAACGCCACTGGATTCCCTTAATAACATTACTTTTCTCATTTGTTTTCAAAGGAGCACATTTAAGTGACTCCATTAAGGCTGGCGTTGCAGAAACGAGAATGCAGCACATTTTAAAACCACTAAATTTTTTAAACAGAGAAAAAAAAAATCCCTTTACTAAATTGTCTATTGTGTAAAATTTAGATTGTAGCTTGGTTCATGTATGGTGGTAGCCAAGATGTAAATAGATGTACACCATTTATTCAGCCTTTTGGCTTGTATTGCTAGCTAAAACTGCACTTTTTATTCAAATAAAAAAAATGTCATGAAAAAAACCCATACTGCTTGTTTTTAATGTTTTCAATCTTGTTTGACAAAAACTAGACACAGTTTGTCTCAGTTACTGTTTCATTTTATTTTTTCAAAAGCTCTTTGTTTTTTTAAATAATGTTCTCATTTGCTGTAAAGCAGCAATATTTAAACGTTGCAAAGCTTATATACGTTTTCCATTTTAGAGGAAAACACCGTTGTCTTTAAATATGTTTTAGCCAAAGATCGTCAAGTGGCATAGTTTTAGCTTCACCTGGGTCAAATTCACTGAAGAAATGCCACATTTCAGACAATAAAATGTTTATCTTCTTTGTAAAAAATGTACTTAAATTATTTGTCTAGTTGCATCTTCTAGTATTATATAAAAAAGGCGTAAGCGGTTAAATAAAACTTTGTATAATGTTAATTTTTTTGTTCGACTGTCAGAATAATCAATTACTAAACTAATTGTTGGGCAAAACAGACAGAAATGAGGGTTACAAACTCGTGCATCACATTTTACTGTGACCTGAACCCTGCTGACATTTTGTGGACCGTCATTATAAGTCAGGTCTGTGCCAGAAAGCCAACCATATTTATATGTTTAACAGTCATAAAAGAAGTGGTTATTTATATTTATCCAGCCATAATTATGTTGCGTAAAGTTGGGATGACGGTCCGTCATGACTGCCTGAGCTGAGGTGAAGTTTGGGGTTAGGAATTGGGAACAAAATCAGGACACAGATGATGTTATTAGTTTATATTTTTAAACAGCCAGCACAATTATTATTCAGTCAGTATATAAAGACATAAAAAAAAACTTTACAAAAAGTCCAACATTAAATACTAAAAAAATAAACATCAGGTTTTGCTGTCCTCTAAAAACTCCCCTGATTTTGAAGTGTTTGTGTGATTTTTTTGTGTGTTGCGTCAGGCAGTGTGTCTCCGGCGGTGAAGTTTATAACGACGCAGGAGTTCCTGGTGGCTCTTCCTCTGTCTGCTCTTCTTCTTCAGACCAGCAGGCTTTGGAACATCCCCTCTGGATGAGTTTTTACCGCTTCCTGAAAAGAAAGAAAAGCGCAGAGCAGGTCTTGATATCTGCAGTCATGGCCAAAAGTTTTAGCTTAAACACAAATGTAAACTAGAGGAGTCGGGAATTTGAAGCATTTTCCATTTCCAGACGAGTTATTGACCTTTTACACGTGACGCCACCACTTCAAAACTCTACTCACTCCTATATATATATATATATATCGTCTAATAAGTATAATGAAAAATGTTGAAGAATTTGAGAAATAATTAAGGAGTTCATTCACTGCAAAAACACAAAATCTTTCCAGATATTTTTTGCCTAGTTTCTAGTGCAAGTAGTACACTTGAATAAGACCCAACCAACAAGTAACTTTTCAGTAGCTACATTTAAGTCAATAATTCCTCAATGCTGATTTTAAAAAAGTACTAGTTCCACTATAAGATCATTTCACCGATTTTTTTCCATGTTTAAGTGAAATGATTTGGCAGTGGAACTACTACTTTTTTTTAATAAATTTAAACAGATTACTAACCAAAAACAAGCTCCTTACTTGTTAGTTTTGTCTTACTTCAAGTGTACTGAAATATTTGCATTAGAAATTATATCAAAAATACTTGGTAAGATTTAGTTTTTTATTGTTTTTTTGTTTTTTTTTGCAGTGTTAGCAGCACTTACGTCTTTCGCAGTGTGGCCCTTCATAGTCGTGGCACTGACACCTGAAGCTGGCTCCTGAGAGGACGCAGATGCCGTCATGCATACACGGGTTTGGCTTGCACAGGTTCACGGGTTTTCTCACCTCTGACAAAAACAAAACAACTATTTTCATGCAAGCAGATCAGAAAAGCAAGTAACTTGGCAGTTTTGGGTGGAAAATAAAGATAAATAGGTATAGTTTCAAAGCCTGTTGTAGATATTGTATACATATATACTTTGCATAAGAACTTGCAGAAAAACTGCTAAATTGACAATTTCTTATTGCGTCCGTAATCAAAAACATTTCCGTTTTCCGTTTTGGTTTTGTTAGAGCCACAGTGGAGGGACCATAGAGCTACATGAGGCTTTATAGCTACAAGAATTAATCATGCAAAATTCAATAAAAGTGATTAGATCATGTCTGTTTTAGCAGCTTAAGGTGAACAAATGGTTTTCAGTATTTTTACCTGAGCACACCATCTGAACCAGCACGTCCTCAAAGTACTTGAGATCCTCATAACTTGGTGCAGAAATCATGTACTCCTCTGAACCTGCGATCATCAACACTTTGTCTCTCTGCATGTCTCCAATGCCAACCACAAAAACCGAAACTCCGCTGTCTCTTATCTTCTGAGCCGGGACGACGGCATCGTCCCCGCCCGAGCCGTCAGTCAACACCACCACAGCCTTGTTGACGCCCGGCCTGGCGCCGTTGGCTACGGTCAGGACTTTGGAGTAGATGTGGAGCAACGCCGCGCCGGTCGACACCCCGCCGCCCATGTAGCTGGCTTCACCCACGGCCTTGAGGATGGCAGAGCCGGACTCGTGCACGTCGAGGCCAAAAACAGTGGTGGCTCTGCGGTTGTAGGCCACCAGGGCGACCTGAGCCACGTCACGGTTTACGTCAAACTGGACGGAGATGCTTCGCACAAAGTCCTGCAGCGTGGCAAAGTTCTCGCGGCCGACTCCAACGGAGGCATCCAGGGCGAACACCAGGTCTACCGCCTGACCTAGACATCCTGGAAACAAAAGATGGAGAGTATTTAATATAAACATGAATGCATAAACCTTCTACTTACAAAGTTTAGGTAGGTAGAAATGGAAAACTAAAGAGAGACTCAAGTACAAAACCGTTTGCAAGTTGGAATCAGTTAAAGTGGATTTAATAGATTAAACATTAAATAAATGCCGCCGCATTTTCAGTGCTACTACATTAAAAATATATATTTTCATACGTTTGCCAGCAGTGAAACATATGAAACAATTTGGAGGTTGCTGTGAAATGCTTGAGTTTAATAACAGTTTAATATCTGGACTTAAAGCTGCATCATGCATCTTTAAGTCATTTTGCATATTTAACACAGTTTAACGGCAGAATGATGTACAGAAAATCTGAAAAAAAAAAAATCAAGCTCCTCCACCTCCTCACCGCTCCCAGTTAGATACAACCAATCAGAGCCAGGAGGAAGGTATTAAAGCTGCCAATCATGCTCATGTAGACGCTCCTAAATCTCCTAATGGCAGAGAAATAACTTACCATTAACTAGCTTAGCATTTGTGGCATGCTGTGATGTCAGGAATAACCTGAAGCATCGCAGAGAGCAAGGTTGAAGGTGTGAGCAGCGCGTACCGAAGCTTGATTGACAATGCTGCTGAGACTCCTCCAGGCTCTGATTAGTGGTTTCTGACCAAGTCATGTATTTCTGTAGTTAGCACTGGGAGAAGGCAGAGGGACAATTTTTTTTTTCACAGATCATCTGTTTCATACCAAACTGTCATGATATGACAAGACAAGAGTTTTAAAGAAATAATCAAAAAAATATTTTTAATAAATAAAAGTTAAGTTTCCACATTTTCCAAAAAAATAACTTGTTTAGGCTTTTTGCACATCTTTACCAGGCGTGTGAAATATCCGAGTTAGTGACACGGATCCTATCTGGGCAGCGTTTACCTTGCATGTCCACGCTGCAGATCTTGGCCTTCAGCTCCGGTATCTTCCCGATGAGCCTGTCCGGTGACGAGTACGTTACAGTTCTCTGAGGATTTCCCGTGATGTTATTCAGCTCCGCCTTCAGTCTTTCCGGTCCGACCCCTATCAAGAAGATCTCTCTGTCTCGCGCATATTTTGAGGCCTCCACCACGTCATCAGCAGCAGGTGTGGCGGCGAGCAGCACCACCACGCGGGGGAGGTCATCCGAGACGTCGGCGAACACCGGTTCGCTCACGAAGCCGTGACGGGTCACATGTCGGAGCGCCTGGCCCGTCAGGGTCAAACCGCCAGGTGGTTGCAGAGCATCCACAGCCTTCAGGAGATTCCTGGTGTTTCCTTTAAATCTCCCAACCTGGGCTTCCACTCTGGCCTCCCCACCGAACACGGCCAGGCCGACTTTACTGGGGCTGTCGGAGCTGATGACGGTCTGCAGGAAGCGCTTCAGGAAGGATTTGAGACGGAGGAAGCCGTCTAAAGTGAGCGTCGCAGAGCCCTCCAGCAGGAAAATCAAATCAATGGAGCAGTCCAAGGACAAAGCAGGAGCTGGGGAAGCATCAGAGGTCAGAAGTAACTAGTTACTTTTATTTGAGTAACTTTTTTACGAGGCTGCTCTTTTTACTTTTACTTGAGTAATTTAATTATGACGTATCGCTACTCTTAGTTAAGTAAAATTTCTGGATTTTCTACCCACTGAATGAAAAACAAACATGTTTTAACCAAAAATTCACCAGACACACACCTGCAGTTTTTGTTAAAGTTTTATGTTTTTTTTTTTTTGTTTTTTTTATTGAAAGAAACTGATTTGGAAAATATAATTTTGTCTGATTTTATTTTCTGATACATAAATTATTGTCATTTTCATCCTTAGAATACAAATATTTCCATTTAACTTTATATTTTGGCCCATTAGATTGTTTAATTTCTAAATATTTTTACAAAATATTGGCTACTTTTTACTTTCACTTCGGTAAAAATACGTTGACATAGTGATACAATTACCCACCTCTAAGAATTTATGGTTAAATTAGTTTGATAACAAAAGACTCTGAGCTCGGTATTTTACTGACCACAGTGTGGGTCTGATCCATACCCCGGTGGACACACACACTGGTAGCGCTCTAGACCTTGTGATACACAGGTTCCCCCGTTGAGACAGGGCTGAGAGTCGCAGGGATCTAGTGATGATGAGGAGAAGGTCAGCACCATCGAGGAGGGTAAACAGCAGCAGGAGCCAAAGGAAGGAGAGGATAAGTTCACCTGAACAAACGGTCCTATGGCAGACGGTCTGGTGTCTCTTGTAGACTTTACTGTACCTGCAAAACATATGATGGTGGTTCACAGTTTAGTTAATTAGCAAAGCCGAACGTTTCTACAGAAGAAGGATAGGGCCACTGGAAGAAAAAAAAAAAACGTTGACTTTTGAATTACCGTATTTTTCAGACCATAAGCTACTTTTTCCCAAAGCTTTGAACCATGCAGCTTATAACCCAGTGCGGCATTTCTGTTGTTTTTTTCTTCAACCACCAGGGGGCGCTTCAGCAGAAAGTGAATCATTGGAAGTCAAAATTGGAAATCAAAGAAGAAAATGCTAATTTTCTTTTAGAACAAGCACATGCTAGCGGCAGGCACGGTGGAGAAATGTTTTCAAACTCATACCCCCGAAGAAGTTCATATGATGCCGTTTTAAGTTAATAGCCGCTGCATGTAAGCTCGGCGTAACAAGTCCATGGTTCAGCGTTGAAGATGCAGGGCTGCGTCCTTAATAGCAGATTTATTAAGGACGCAGCCCTCTGCCGTGTCCTTGTGGACACAGCGAGAGTGGCGGAGATACCAGCGGCTTATATACGTACGTTTCCAGTTTTTAAAAAAAGTAAGCTTATAGTGAGGTGCGCTCTATAGTCCAAAAAATAGGTAATTCAATTCAAAGACAATTTATTGATCCCAGATGGGGATTAAATAACAATAACTCAATAACTCAAATTCTTCAGAGTTATTGTAGATGGTAATGGCAGGAAAGATCTCTTGTAGCAGTCTGTGTTACAGTGAATTTGAAGAAGCCTCTGACTAAAGACACTGTTTTCCCAAAGCAGATTCTTGAAGAGGATGGTGTGAGAAAATCCTGCTGTGAACTTAACCTTACGCTTCAAAAGCAATTAGTTATAGTGGATTTGATTAAATAGTACCATAACAATGAAGGCTGAATAGAAGCACAAGTCATGCTTCCAAGATTTTTATTTGTAAAACTGTTTAAATAATTTATCCTTTTCGTTCTAACACACAATTGCGGATTACTTTTCTTGAAATTTTAAGGAATAACCAGAAATAGTTTTCAAGCCTATAATTACAGTTTTCAACAACAAAATCAAACTGTGAAGAGTTTTAAAATTATTTTTATTTGAGTGAAAAGTTTTTCATTCTTGCCTGTAGAACGGGCAGAGAGACGTGTACGGGGAATATCCCTTGGAGCCTTTCCAGCACATGAAATTCCCCTGCAGCTCTTTCACCGTCTCCAGCGTCTTCCTCTCACAGGGGAAGGACTCGGCTTGACAGCCTGCAGGACAAGACGGGACACGACGAAAGGCGAAACGCCGAGGATCGGTTGATGAAAGGGAGGAAACGCAACGACGGATCAAACCCAACCAAATGAAGGAAAAGGTCTGTAGTGATGTATAATCGGAATCGACTCCCACCTGCCGGTGTAGCGCTGCAGAAAGAGAGCGCGCTCAGCGTAGTGGACACGCCGTTAACGGCATCGTGGAAATGATCGGCCAAGAAGACATGACTTTCCACTGGCTCACTGGCCAGAGAGTGTAATTCTTCCCATCTGTGAAACAAACCGAGTGTTAGCTGGTTTTGAAACTTCATCGCAAATTACCGCATGTCCTTGATAGATGTGATTACTATTTCGCAGATTTTTCCTCCAACTAGTCGGATATTTTTTACACCACAAAACTTTATGATCATGTGCAAAGCTTACAGTAAACTCTTTCCTAGGTGTATATAGAAGTGGTTTAAAATTAAAGGAAAACTTTTAGTTAAGAGAGAAAGGTTTGTTTAAAAATCTAGAAGCGAAAAGCACAGTTGTTCAGGTGTGTTGTGAGGAGTTAAATCTTTGTTTTTCACTATTTAAGTGAGTAAAAATGAAGGTTTGATTATGTTTTCTTTTATGAGTTTTTTTTACAGTCAAACTCATAAAAATGTAGAAAAATACACAGAAAAGATTCTACACTTTTTTCTGACTTACACTTTCTGGTCTTTTCTTGGACAGAAATATAAATATTATTTCCGTTTTAGTTTTATCTTGTTTTTTCCTTTTTTTATTATGTTTTTCTTTTCAGCATAGTGTGTTTTTCTTTTTTACTTGTGTTACTTGTGTGTGAGTAAAGGTTAAAAAAAATGACTGAAATTAATAATTAATCCTTACTTTGGGTACCGCAAACCGACCGCAAACAAAACCACGCCCGTCTGTTTCAGCTGCGCAGCGGCCTGGACCACGCTGCCCTGAGACCGGCCGTCGGACAGGAGGATGGCGACGCGCGGGACGCTGGAGGAGTTACGGCCGCCCGGGAAACCTTTCTTCAGGACGTATTTCAGAGCCAGGCCCGTCTGGGTGCTGCCTCCTCTGAGAAGAGAACGGTTTAAACAGAATTATTCACGTTTAAATTCAAATTTAAAAAATATATATCTATAATCCCGGAAGGGAAATTAAATAAATTCAGGTTTTCCCATGTGGAGTAGCTGCTCCCTGTTGTAAACCACAATGTTGCCATGGTTACGTATAGCAAAAATATAAAGAATTTTGCCAAAAATCAGTCCGACCACACAGAACCCAAAACAAACAGGTGTCCAAAAAATCAATTTTCTTCCAAAAAGCAGGAATGAATGTTTGGGAAAAAAAAGAACAAAATTTCAATAAAAGCACAGAGCTACTCCAACGTGCTGCCGCCTTCAGTGAACAAAAAGTCACATCAGCATGTAAATATGCGTCATCAGGAACCACGAGGTTCAGATACCAGAACATAGATTTTCTTGACAAAAAAGACTTTTGTAATTGAAAAATGCCAAATGAATGTGTGGCTGCTTGCTGGCGACACAAAAAAAGAACAGAGTGAGGACTCTTACTTCCTCCAACTCAGCTGCTATCTTTGCTTCTAGGGAAGGAACGGAGGCAAACCAGAAGTTTTCACACACCTGTATGAAATCTTCTTCAGGTGCTTCTTCAGCTCCTGCTTGGTGGAGAACGAGTCCAAAGAAAACTCAAGGCGAGGAACGGAGCCAAACTGAATCAAACCGACTCGCACCTGCACCGATCCAGAGGGGAAAAAAAGGGATGTTGATCGATTTTGATGTAGAGCATGAGGACGAAAACAAAGTTTGGATGGAAAACAAACCTTATCCGAAGCAACGTTCAGGGCTTCACAAAGCTTGACTGCGTAATGCTTGGCCCTCTCAAAGGTGCCCTTCCCGATGCTGTAGGAGCCATCCATGAGGAAGAGGACGTCTAAGACTGCTGAGCACTGCATCACTTCCCATGAACACAAAAATAGTTTCCATGTAGACATTCCTCCATTAAATCAACTTCCTCACACATTTGTGTTGTTTCACGGTCCAGTAAGCCGAAACGCTGCAGTTATTGTGCTGCTGACGGTAAAGAGAGTCTTTAACATCGAGGTCACTGGGACATTTTCTCTCATTAAATCCACTTTTGAGTCAGTTTTCACGTTTCCGTAGTTTTGATTATATAAATAGAGCTAATCTTGGTATGATCAGAGCTTTCAATGCTGTGCTAAGTTTAATTCACAAAACGTATTTTCCAGTAGATTTTGTAGATACACTTATTTTTATTTTCTTTAAAAAATGATGTTTTTATTGACCCAAATCAGCTTATTTATTAAATAAAACAAATAGTAGCACAAAAGCCAGGAAAACTGAATGAATTATTCTTATTTGACGACAGATGAAAGTGTCAAGATTGGGTTTAAAAGTATCATGAGGCAAAGATTTACACCTTCACCTGAACAATGGGGCAGAGGGAGAAATTGCTTGCCCTGTTTTTGTCTCTCATCTAAACTTGAATGCCTCTTTCTGTATTTTTTAACTAGTTGCTTACTTTTGAATTTGAGATGCGGTTTTGGTTTTGTTCTTGCATGTTCAAAACTTTCCAACTTCTCTATAAATGGCTTTTTAATTGGATGCCATTCTGCTCAACCTCCACTTTCTGTTTTCTACATTTGAAAGTTTTACATTCACCACATATTTTTATATTTTTACAGCATTAAATACTCACTTTCTGCTGCTGAGTTGATTTTTGCTATGTTCTCATGGCTGGTCTGGATCTCCTGCACAGAGGCCGCCTGTGTGACTGGGAGGGACATGGGACATAAAGATAAGGCTAAAAATCTAAATTTTCTTTTGAACATGTAATATAGAATTAAAACTCATATTATACGTTTGTGTCTGAACCACTGTTTTCCCAAAATGGTGACACAAAAACACTATGTTGGAGTTTTTGTGTCAAATTTGTTGAGGTATAAATAAGGATTGTTGAATTTTGTGGTGCGATGGTTGGTTTTGCGGCATCGGAATCGCGTCGTCACGGTTTTGGAGCGAATGGTAGGAATGGCAAAGAGAGGCAGAGAGAGAGAAAGATCCGATTCCTCGGATAATTGTAAAAAATATTCTGTACTCGATTACTAACATATTCTTTTACGACAGACCTAAATGATGTTTTCCCATAAACTGCCATATAATTGTGTTTCTTAAGGGTATGCAGGTGAAAAACTAATCAAACTCAAAACAATCAAACAGAAACCAAAGCGTGGCTGAAAACACAGGAAGTCTAGAAAAAAACACTGAATATCAGGGACGACTTGGAGAAAAGCCCAACCGCCAGAACAATGAACAAAGACAAAGATCCAACAGCGGGAAAAGCAAGGACCTAATAAAAAGGAGTGTTGCTGAGCTAGCAGCTAGTGGTAAAAGGAAAGAAAACGCATTACATAACAGTCATGATGACAATAATAATGTCTGACTACAGTGTCCATGACATTAGTCTTCCTAAAATGCCATAAACCATCAGTTCAGGTGACTAAAAGAGCCAGCGACCATTAGAGGGAAGCACCACCTGCAAACCAGCAGCAGCTCTGACCTCTTCACCACACTGACCCCGATTCCAACATCATTCAAAGTGAAAGCTCAGGGGCCGAGGTGGGCAGCTTTTTCACGGTCAGTGAGGCCTCAGAGCTCAGAACAAAAAGCTTGTCTGTTCACCGTCGGCCCTCTTGTGTCTGTAATGTCTGCAGAAATAATTGCAGTGGATTTCACATTAATTCCACGCAAGTCTGGGAACTTTTTGCTCTACAGTTTTACCTTTAAAAAAAAAAAAAACACCTTCGTCCAACATCTAATTTTCTAGTTCTGAATTATTTCTGCAATATGTTAGCAGGAGACTCACAGAAGAGGGTCTGGTTTTGAAAAGTTCAAAGTCTTAAAATGACCCATCATAAATTCTATGCCTGCTGCTAAAGCTGTCATTTTTGAAAACAACTTCAAGATTATATTTACCTCTAAATCCCTCCTTTTCCCTCAGGCAAATACCAATACTTCTGATTGAAAAGGAGCTGCGAAGATGAGGCAAAATGTTGCTTTGTCACTTCTATAACTTCTTTGCACATCTTGATATCAAAAATGTTGCTCAGTTGAGGGAAGGTAAAGGTAGCACAGGAGCTAACAGCAAAGAAAACTGACTGTTTTTTCTCGAAAAACAATAAAACTGCAGGAATTCATCTGAAATGTGATGCGGTCTTTAATGATTTTGTTGCATAACCTATCTCAGCATAAAACTTTATTCCTGACCTACTTTGTTTTTTCCTTGGTCTTCATGGTGCTGTTTGTTCTTTACTATGCTCCAACATGATTCTGTTTACTAATTGGGACACTTAATCAGGAAGGGTATTGTTGTACTAGATTTTATCTAGTGGTATCAGAGTAAATTGGGTTTGTACATATGCACTTCTTTTATGATTTGATGAAAAACATCCGAAATCAAACATTTATTACTTATTAGCGCAAGATAGCATGCAGAAGAAGAAATTCCACTATTTGGGCCAAATACACATTCCTCCATTATGATACCAACCAGACAATAATAACATGTAAAACAATATAATCCATTAACCAACCTTGAAGGAGCAGGAAAATGAACAGAAGGACAGTGATCATGTCACGGTGCATGTTGGGACACCTGCAGTCACAAACAAGAAAACACGCTTAGACATCAGCAAGAAAATACATAATAAAAAGCTCAGAAAAATAAACATTTATAAAAATACATGTTTTTGTTCTTCCCGAAACCATTACAGTACTACTAGCATTACTTTTTAAACAAAATCCACAAGTAAAATAAACCAAATCATTTCATCTCCCTTCATGTGTGAAAAAAACAATTTCAGCACGCAAAGCGGACTTCTTACAACCTTCCGCCCCCTAAAAAAACAAGATTAAGCACATGAAATTGTTTTGACTAGGCCGTAAAGCAGGAAGAACGTTGAATCTGATAAGCTTGGGGGAAGGAGTTCTGAGGAATGTGTGTGAAACAGACATTTAATTGGTGAGTTGGGGTAACAGCGCCTTGCAGAAGTATCCTTGACCTTTTCCCACATTGTGGTACATTGAGTGTATTTATTTGTTTTCTAGACAGAAAAAACGTAGGTCACAAATGTGCATTGAAAATGCAAGATTTATTTTTCTTTTTAAATAAAAATGTGGAAAAAAGTGAAATGCATTTGTATTTATCTCCTAGGAGTCAGTAATCAAATGTTACAAAGTGCACAACTAATACTACTTAATAAAAATACAGTTTTACTACTGTTTACTATAAATACATTTTACTATATCGGCACAATATGTTACTAAGAATAAATAATCTGACTTTTATTGAAGATCTTTTTTAAGCCATAAACTACTCGATGACTTTACCCTCTTATCTTCTAAAGCATTTTTATTTTTGGCACTCAAAAAATTCAGTTCTTCACAAATTGATATTGTTTACTGCGATGTTGTGATCCATCCATCCATCCATTTTCTGAACACCCTTGTCCCTCAGTGGGGTCGGGAGGGGTGCCGGTGCCTATCTCCAGCTAACGTTCCGGGCGAGAGGCGGGGTACATCCTGGACAGGTCGCCAGTCTGTCGCAGGCGATGTTGTGATATATTTCCTAATTATGTGACTTCTAAATATAGTTGGTGGCACTGGATTATATTTGGGGGTATCTGAGTAACAGGGTCTGCATCACCACACCTTTTACACGTGAAAAGATTTTCTCCGTCCAATCTGACTGAGTCTGAGTTAGAAGAATGAGCCAAAAATTCACTCTGAACATATTCATAACTGGCAGACGTACATAAAAAGTCTGTATTTAACACCACTGTTTTAGTTTATTGTTTGCATTTGTCTCCCACTACTACTTGTTGGACTTTCACTTTTAATTCCAATAAAACACATTAAAGTTTTTAAAGTGGAAAAATTGTACAACTATTCCAACTCACAATAGATTTTTGTATTTTATTTACTACGATGGGTTTGCACTATTAAAAACTTTCCCCAGACTTGATGGATTATATCTAATAAAAATATAACATGAACATATTACATTCAGGAGAACTTGAGCTGAATAGGTTAATTTGGTGAACTGATGGATGGCAGAGGGACTCAGAGGAATGCTTGTGAAGAGGCTGCCAACTTCTAAGACAGGTGTGTGTACCGTGTGTGTGTGTTCATATTCCTTCTACGTTGGCACGCCTATCTGCCTCCCACTGCAAGCATGCATGTCTTAAACTGCTTCCCTAGTGGAGAAAAATGAAGTTTCTTGTCATCAGGTCGTAGCAGAGCGTGTTCCACAGTGCGTCCATGTCCTGTGATGATGCTTATCGTCTCTGGTCTTCTCGGCTAGCCGTCGCCACGTCCACTCTGCAGATCTCTATCAGAGACACCGAGTCTCCTCTTAAAGCGACGTTCCGTCCTGCACACAATTCTATCTCTGTCTCAGAAACACACACACACACACACAGGGCCTCCCTGGCACGTCTGTCCTCTTTGCCTACCTCTGTGTGTTCAGCTGAGTGGCAGCCAGGATATTATGGCCCAAATTTATCAGCAGCCGGAGTTAATCGGACGTTATCTGCAGCTCCTCAAACTCTAGTGTGTGGCCAACAACGGCCAAAAAGTAAACAGAGCTGACAGATGGAGTTATGAGGTCGAGTTGTGAGCTCAGTTAACAACTTTTTTGCTTAACCTTTGTAATCCAGTCAGGAAGAGGGAAAAATTTTGCTGTTTATACTTTTAATTCTGCTTTCTAAGCACAGCCGGTTACTTTTTCTAGTGTTGTTTTGTCTGTGAACGTCACAAGATAACTGAAATGCTTTTCAGAGTAAACAGGTCAAAGACATGAGTGATTTCCAGCTATTTTTTAAACATTTTATCAGATTGTCAAAAGCTTTAGGGAGACAAAAAAAGACTCTAAACAAATCAAATGCTACTGTAATAGTAACCGCTATGGATACACATTTTAAGTTAGGTTACAACCACATAGTTATTAAAGATTTGGATTTTATCTGAAAGATAAACAAAAAAAATGGAGTTATGATCGTAATGCATGATGCTGCCACCACCGTGTTTCACAGTGGGGATTTGACTCTCTCATCTGACCTTCCAACATTGCACAGTATGCTAATAAACACTAGTAAGTACTAATACGGTAATTTCAAGAGGGAATTGAGCTGCAAAAACACAAAATCTTACCATGTATTTTTTTTGGTCTACTTCTAGTACACTTGAAATAAGACAAAACTAACTTACAAATAACTTTTCAGCAAGATATATACGCTGCTTTTAAGTAAATAATTCCCTAATAATTGTTTTTAAAAATTACTAGTTGTTCTGGCAGATTACTTCTTATGACAAGACATTTCCCATGTTATAAGTTAAAAAAATAAAAAAATACCAGTGAATCTGAAACTATTTTATCAATATTAAGAAATTATTTACTTAATATAAGCTCCTATATCTTGCTGAAAAATGTCACTCATTTCAAGTGTGCTAAGATATTTGCAGTAGTAACTGAAATACTAAGATTTTGGTTTCCCTGGTTAATGTTAGAGGTATTAGATTTCTTCCAGTTAAAAATTACACACACGTGTGCTTGTCTATCACATAAAATCACAAGAAAATATATCAATGACTCAGGATGCAACACAGGGTATAAATACTTTAGTGCGGGGCCATGAGGATGTTTTTAAACGACTCTGGAGTCGGAAAGTGCCTCCACACTATACACTGTAATTAGAAAGAAGTGCTACTTCTTGAACCGACTTCATAGACAATCCAGAGAACTAACCTGTATTTGTGGCGCGCGTTACTTTGGGAAACATCCTAACGGTTTAAATTATTGTAGGATGACTCAGCGGAAATAACCACATTTAAAACAACAAAGACGAGCGTGGAAATTCTTCTGTTTAGCGCAACATCTGTCTGATTAAAAGGTGCAGCTCTAATTCACGGCATAATAATGTAGACCGACGCCGTGGAATGTGTTGCAAAAGCAAGGTGGAAACCACACACAGAGAGGGATCAGTGTGCAAGGGGAAAACTCACAAAGGGTTAAAAAATATATAAAACTTCACATCGAACTTAGATTCAAGTAAAATGTTCAAATGAAAAAGTTGTCTGTGTAGAAATTGTTAAAGTTAGATCACAATTTTCCAATCTAGGGTTGCAGAAAAATCACATAAAATCCAAAGAAGATTCAATAGGTTGAGTTGAGCTGTTGAAGAAAAACATTGTGCAACTTTGCTTAAGAACACTAGAAACGGGAAGACTATTCTGTTTTAATTAATTCACAAAATAATATAAAATTGCCTGGAAATTAACTTAAGGAATTTGAATTATTTTAGCTGGATAAACACAGATTTTGTGCAATCTTTACGCTCCAGCTGTCAAACTAAAGAACTAAAACACAAATATGCATTTTGAGCCCCCTCCCTGCCCGGGGTGCTGTGTTTGATGTTGATTTTCATGGCTTTACCTTCTGGTTTGCAGGTTCAGGTCTGTCATAATTGGGTCATATGTCACGGGTCAGCACCAAAATGTTAACAGGTTATGATCTGACAAGCCACAGCAACTAGTTAACTCAATCAACTAACTAACTTGATTTTTGTAACTTTTTTACCCATTCAATTTATAATGTTTAGTTTTTATTCTATGCATGATTATTTTATTATTGTTTTGAATTCGGCAGTAAAAATTATGGCGGCAGCAATCCGCCAGTGAATCCCAGCGCACTAGTGTCACGTGATCAAAGGGGTTTAATTTGATTGGCTAGAGGCCGCTTGACTCGATATGTTGCTAATTTTTAATTTTTTTTTAGCTTGTGTCAACAAGAGGTCACTATCTTTGCAGGGAAGTGAAGGTAAAATTATTTGTGGACAAAATTGAAATGGAATTACATTTCTATGCAATTCTTACACAAGTTCTGTGCTGATGTCCAACTCCGCTCCTGTATCATAATATTTCATAATCAGGCCTCTGCAGAGTTTTACAACATAACAAGGAGGTAATTCAGCTGCTAATTCAGCTGTGTTGGAGCAAAGGCACATCTCCAACATTGTTGCTTCTCCTTCCCCTGTCAAGCAATTTTGTTGGAAAGTGACACAGTATCATGGCAGAAAACCTTAACAATTAAAATTTTCCTCTTAAAGTAGCCATCTTGCCTTTCTAATTCAAATCAGCTCCTCCCTCCACAGAAGCCCAGTTTATAATTGACCTTGTTTGGTTTTTAATTGTATTTATTGGTATAATTAAAGCAGACCATCCATTGGAAACTTACAGCTGAAAAAAATCACCTGATTTTAAATGGCAGCAGTTAAACTTGAACCTCCTCAGTAAATCTCAAGTCTCACCTTAGTAGACATTTTAAAATGGCGCAAGATGAAATAGAAGTTTTTCAGTTTGTTGTTGACAAAGAGAAGAGACAGAAAAAGGTGTTCATTGTCACTGCATGACTGATTGAAGAATGTAGTTGATATTTTTGTGATAAATCTTAAAAAATATATAGAGGCCATGCTTCCAAGAGGCGAAGTTGGAGGATTAAAACAATAAATCTTTGGTTTTTTGTTTACTTTAATCTCACTAAATATTTTTTAAAATAACCTATTTTACTGAACATGTTGCTGCTGCAGTGTCTGTGTACAACAAAATCAGACAATTACCTTGTTAGCTTGCATTGCTAACAGCATTTAGCCCAACTACCAAGCCAAACACCTGATTTTGAAGTTTGTTTTGATATCCAAATCCAAATTTGTACTCCGGAGAATTAAAGAATGCATCATAAATAGCCATCAGTGACCACTGTCTTCCACTACACAACCGTCAATACTTGAGTTCCACTAAGGGCAGTCCATGTACCACTAGTGGTATGTGTACCACAGTTTGAGAACAATCACTTTAAAATACCAGGAATGCACTCTACAATCCATCCGCGACTACCAAGCGATCAAAACAGAATTTACTCCATTTCAGGCTAATGTATCCTCACCTTGCGCTGCGCCGTATCCACCTTGCCTTCCAGAACTCCTCTCTCCGTTGCTGCTACTGGGTTTTTTCGCTTCAAAGAGCAACAACTGCACCTCCTGCTAATGAGCACCTCCAGCGTACCTGCGTGTCTCCTCTCATCCCGCAGCGCAAAGCCGGGGAAGGGGCGTACCCAAGAAACAAGAACCAACTCCCTGCCTTTTTTTTTTTATTATTGTGTGTAAAAGCGTCACAGCGCGTTGCTTTTTCTGTAAAGTTAATATCCAGTGATGTAACTTTTTCCATTTGCAAATCTAATCTTACCATAAAAACACATTTAGACATGAAAGTATGAATTTCTATAGCATAAGTACAAAGGTTATAAAGGCATAATAGGCCAACCCTGCACTGAGTGTTTTTGTGCTGATGACATCACAAGAGGTACAACACTGGCACTGATGAATGGTACTAGCACACATTAAGACAGGGATTTTTGATTAGATTTACAGATTCTGCGACATTAAGAAGAGGTTCAACGTATCTGGTTCAAGTCTTTTTTTTATTTCTTCTATTCAGCTTGTGCAATTGTTCCATGTTTTTGCTAGTACAGTGGTAAAGTCTGCAGGCTGCAAAGTGACATTTTCTTATTCTTTATGTCTTGTGTTGACTGAAATGATGACGGTATAGTCCCAGCATCAGCACACTTTGCAACAACTTAATTTGGACCTATTGCAAATTGTCTTGTTACAACAGCTTGCATATCTTTAGCCATGGTGTTATGGTTAAATAAAATGCATCGCAATATAAAGATTCTAGAAAACAGTGTCAAAATCACGTTTTAAATTATAATTCATTAGTCATCCATAAAATATTTTCAGTTGAAAATATTGAAATCCTATAATTTGGTTGACTTTAACACTTTACTGTTTATGTACAAGACTCACAAAAACATATTACATTCTAACATCCTAGTCAAATCTGTTATTTTAAGGGCACAAATGTTTGTGAAGCCATGGTTTTGTACCAGAACACATTCATATATGCAAGATTTTTGTATTTTCTGCTGCCTTTCATTTTATTAATATGTGTATTTCCCCTCTTGAATGCAATTTTGTTTTTATTAAAATAAAAAAAAAAACTAAAAACAATGACATGAAAAGAGAAAATTCTTTGTGCCATTATTCTGTGGTGCACATACAGCTTAAAAACAAAAACTTAAATCTAGTTTATCCTTTAAAAACAAGGCTGGGGATTATTTTGTAATTTTTGATCAGTTTCTAACAGCAGCATGTTGCTGGTAGTGGGTGGATGGGATTACCAAACTGAGCACAACACCTAAGACTTGTTCCTGTTTGCCCTGGTCCAATTCACAAACCTCTTCCATGTCCTTTATTGTCACATTTTCCTAATATCCAGCAGCAATTATCACTATTTTGTTTTGAGTGTGCTGAATAGAGGGACTAAGAAGGCAAAGAAAGAGAAAAACAAGGAAGGAATCTGCATGTACAACTTTATTTTCAGAAAGGTACATTTTATTTATTGTTCAATAGCAAAAGAAAAGGAAAAACTTGTGATTCACTGCTGACAAACCATTTTTAAAGCGAATTTGGTTGCAGAAAAATCTTGCTTGTAGATTTGAAAGAATTGACCCGTCTAAAGAATGAAAACACTTTATTCTCATATCCTTTTATTACAACTCAAACGTAATGCAAATCGGCCGATCTCCCTGTATGTGCTTGTGAAAATAGATGGGAGCACAAATTGCTAAAGCACATGTGTGTGAGGCAGGGAAGTGGGCACTTAATGAGAACTGAGGCTGAACATGCCTTTGGTTTTTGATTTTCACACAAGTGTAAGACTATCTGGTGTATCCTGAGACTTTAAAACCAGAAAAAAACTAAACTTCAGGTAAAAAAACAACATAAAAACCAGGACTATCCTGCACCATCAATATAATAAAGGGATAAAACAAAACAAATTTGAATTCAATTTGGAAAGAAAAGGAAGTTATGCATCATCTTATTTAATCTGTCCAACCAACTGCTTGATGAGAGCAAGCTGCAGCTGCATCACCTGCTCCAGATTGCTGATCTGTTAATAGCAAGCAAAGGATTAAATGTACATTGTCCAGCTGGCATTAATTTAATAATAAAACAATAATGTACCAAAACGAAAAAAAATATACGTTTTACTTTATTACCAAAAAATTTACCTGTTTTTTAAGGCTCTGACAGCAGCAACCATAGACTTTATGATCTAGAATTAAGAAAGAAATTAACATTTTTATAGAAAATGAAACAATGTGTCAACTTAGATCTTGTTTTAATGTTTCCATACCAGAACCATTCAAATGATCTTGGTACAGCGGCTCCATTTGGTCAACAATCTTCTTCACTGAATCTTCTGAAAGGGAAAATATTACAGGTGCAGATAGCAATAGATTCATGTTTTATATTCAAAAAGTGACTCTTTTTACACTGACTTATCTCTAATTATTGTTTAGTTGGAAAAAATCCAAACGTTTCGGTTGAAAGTTGATTACAAAAATAAGAATTTTTCAAAATAAAAAAAGCGTATGTCTGAGAACAGCAGTCTAACTCTCCCCGTTCGTCTTTTCACTGCTGAACGCAGAATAAGACCAAGCAATCCTCCACGGTAGAGAGGATTTTAGGTCAAAATAGGTCATGCGACTAATCTGCAACTTGCAATATTAGCGCACTAAAATTTTTAAATTAATTTCATGTGTTAAAAATGACAGAACTAGTTCTAATTTTCATTCAAACTGAATTTTGGGTTTTAAAATGAACAGAACACTAGAAATATCTCTCTGGCTGTAAATTATCTGCTCCTTAAAATTCATTTCTGACGTTCTAACTTCACCTACCGCAGACTGGTGCAGCAGAAACAATCTGCTGAGGTTTATCCTCTGTCAGCTCAGCCGGCTTCGTAGGCCCAGTGGCATCAACTGGTGCTGGTTTGTGTTCCAGCTCTAACTGGGATTCGGGGACAGGTTTGGACTGGGGGCCGTCAGGAACACCTGGAGCGTCGTCGAGCTTCTGGTTGGTGTCTGGGTTGGCCTTGTTGAAAGTGTTCAGCTTGTCCAGAACCAGAGAGGTCAGCTGAACTCCATCTCTCTCAGCAGAGAGAACATTGGCAGAGCCATCGAAGGACTTTACTTTGGCTAGGACGCCATTCACCAGCTCAGCTCGACACGCCTGCAGCACTTCTTCTGGCCACTCTTCTGGAAAGTTTTCTCCACCTTTTGATGAAGGACACCAGACAGTTACTAAAGTGAATTTACTTAGATCAGGAGTGTCAAACTCATTCTCGTTTTGGGCCAAATCAAGGACATGAATGCTCTTAAAGGGCCGGTTGTGCCAGAATGTATTGATAAAACCCATTAAATTTTTAAAATATCAATGAATTCTTAAAATTAAATAATATTATTGAACATCTTTTCAGTCCCTCCAGGATTTTGAGTTTGTGGTAACAATTTGGAAATATTTGCACTTATTTGTGACGGTAAAATTGACTTTATTACTTGCTGTACAGATCATGGACTATATAGTCTGACATCAATTATGGTTTAAGCAGCTGTTTAGTACAAGTAAGAAAGTTTTTGACAATTTTTGAGAAAAATCTGCAATAAACTCCCAGTTCTTAGCTCATTATTAGCTTGTTGATTTTGCGTGAATTTCCACGATAATTCTAAAGAAACTGGAAGGACTGATTGATACAATTTGGCAGTAAACAGATAAAAACTGCATTGATGTGATTCATAGCATAATATTTAATCACACTTAGTGTTTAGTCTAGAATCTAGAGGGCCACACAAAAACCCACAGCGGGCCGGATTTGGCCCACGCGCCTCGAGTTTGACACATTAGATTAAGGTTAGAAATATTCAGGAGAACTTGAGCTTTACCAGCGAGGCTGCAGCGAATTATCTGGAATGGGAGCTGCAGCAGGCGGGCAGGGATGGGCAGGATCTGGGAGGATGGGACCTTCTCAGTGTTCCCATAGTCAGCGTAGATGATGCTCAGCTCATTCTCACCAACTTCCAAGATCACAGCACGGTACCAGTTTTTATCACCTGGGATTAAAAAAAAAAAACCCAACATATTCTAGGTTTGCAAATCTTAAAATCACAACAGAAATACAGAGTTGCTGCTTCCTTTTTGCTATTCCTGTTCAGCATCTTCCTGCCCCAGTTCCAACAGATAAAGACCAAAAACCTCTTGAAACAGACCCCATTGTTAGCTGGCTGTGGAATGTACGCTAGACCAGTTTCCTACCTGTATGCTGTGTTTAAAGCAGTTACTACAGTCACTACGTACACACTAGTGTGTAATTATATCTACTCGGAGACGTGGTATTAGCAGCTTAGGTTTGCAAAAGCAACAACTGCAGGTGGAGTCTTGAAAAAGAACAGAAAAGGTGTGAAAAGAAGGAGAATGTGTTCCTGATGCAAACCCAGCACTGATCCCCATCAGGTCAGTTTTAAACGTTTGGTGTTGGAGGAGTCGACTAAATTATATTAAACATGGAAGCACAGTTTGTACATTAAAATATCCTACTCAGCTGCATATTTCTAAGAATTATGCTATTTTTAATACTTGAACTTCCTTTCTTTTAATTATTTTACATTTGTGTGAATCTAGATGCTTCCATTTCCCCTATTTTTGCTGCTGGTACATCTGAATTTCTGCAATGAGGAACAATAAAGGATATGGCTGAAAAAGATGTCATGACAGAAGCGTGTCATATCAATCAATATCGATAATTGATTAGTTTTTTGTTTTAAATGTCTAAAATACTGCCAGACTGGTGGTGTGATCTTTCCTCTTATCTACAGTTTTCACTCCACACCGTTGAGATCCCACTGCACTGAAAACCTCATTATTTTTCCGCCAAATATTGATTTCTGAACTCTTCCTGAGTTTAAACTTTAGTATTGTTGTTTCTAAATGAACATTAACTTGTTTTCTTTACATTATTTGAGGTCTGAAAGCTCTGCATCTTTTTATTTTGACCATTTCTCATTTTCTGTAAATAAATACAAAATTTTTGCTTGGAATTTCAGAAACATGTCAGCAGTTCATAGAATAATAATAAAAAAAAAACAACGTTCATTTTGCTCAAAAAAGTAAAATCAGAGAAACTGATCATTTGAAGTGGTCTCTTAATTTTTTCCAGTCCTTTTCTGTTCTACTCTACTGTATTGTTAGTGATCCGTCTGCAGTCTTACATCAACAGCACCCTGCAGAGGAAGCCGGTTTTATAAACAAATCACAGCAGATTATCATGTGCCTGGACTAGAGTTGAGTTCTGCAAGCCATGCATATTGCTTTTTGGCTTTTTCGAAAATATAGACAACAAATGATTAAGTTGAAACTGATTCGCCACTATCCTTACCAGAAAACTGAGCGCAGCATGCAGCCCCGGCAGACGGTCTGCTCTTCATCCCTGTGGATAAAGTGGCCTGGTAGACGCTGCAGTAGGTGGCCACTTCCATCATCACCTCCTGGAGCTTTTCCTGGTTGACTACAAAAAAAGAAATGGTTATAAAAACAACAACAATCCATTTTATAAACTTTTAGCAGCAGAGTGGATGTTCTCACTTTGCGCAGGGCTGAGGACGTAGAAGAGAGAAGGACTAATGACTCCTGCGATGTACAGCTGAAAGCTCTGGTTCAGAGGCAGCTCCACCGTCTTCCAGTCAACTGGGAAACCTGCAACTGGAACCAAAAACGGCATGTTAAAAACACAACATGGAGGGGAAAAAAATAAAGCTTCAGCATTTTATTTATCTCACCCTCCGATTCTGCAGCAGCATGAATTCCACCTGCCACTTCAACGCCGTCCTCTTGTTCATTCGCACCGTTTTCTTTTGTCGTCATGGATTCTGCCTGTTCATGCTTCACTCCGACCGCTTTGGCCATCTGCTCAGCAATGAGAGCCGCTGCGATGTTCTGACCTCTGCTAACGACATCCAGGCCGTAGCCCTGCTCCGTGACGGAGAGGACCCGGGCGCTGAGCTGCTCCCCGTCCAGCAGGTTCTGGAACCAGAGCAGGGCTTCGCTGCTCCACTCTGACCCAACAGGGTCCACACCTGAATCCACACAAAACCAGAAACAAAGCACGCATGCTCCCATCAAGCTGAAATAAGAAATCTATTCAGAGAAAAAAATTGATTTTAGGATAATAATGGCCATCATTCAAGTCAGTTTGTCTCAAACTGGTGGTTCACGGGCGCCCCCTGGTGGCCCGGAGGCTACTGCAAGTAATCAACAGTTTGCTACAGCCAGCTTACCAAACGTTTCTGTTTAAAAAATAATGGATAAACGGCTTAAAACCAGGTCACTTAAAAGAAAAGCTGAAGAAACAATGGAAAGAAAAACAACAGGACTACTTATGACTGGAAGAAGTCAAACCTGCTCAGAGTATTTATGTCGTTCACAAACGATTCGACTCTTTTGAACGGCTCTAAGCTGTGAAGAAAGTCTCAGTGAGAACCGTTTTTTATGACTTTGCTTGCTTTTAATAACAGCTATTGCCATTTTTATTTAATTAAAAGGTGATTTAATTGTCAAATAAATACAACTGATATAAATGGGTTGATGATTTTCTATTTAATGGTGCAGAAGAGGATTTTTGTTTCTTTTATTGTGCTTTATCACATGTAAACTCTGAGATAGTCTGCTGGTTGTTATTGTTTTTACCTGCAAGCCAGCAGCAAACGGCCTGTGAAGGGAGTGTCAGGAGTTTAGGTGTGATGGATCGAAGGCGGCTGTTTTTAGCCGTCATGCTGTGACCGTAATCCACTAAATATACGTCAACGTCGTCGCCAGACAGTCCGTTCACCAACGCTCGGCACCAAGCTCCGCTGCCTTTGTGGAAGTGAATAGCGCAGTGAAAAAACTCACATCAGAAAGCAGTGAAACAAAAAATATTTATACTGGAAAGCAAATTAAAGATGCAAAGATAATTCACAATTTTCTCTTTTCAAATTGTCTCCAAATATGGGTAAAAGACAGTAATGGAAATGTTTGGAGGCTTTCAGCACAATTCTGACTAATATTTAACCAAATATTTTAGATATTTCCATTTCAGGAATGGAGAGGAACATAATCAAGCGTTTCTTTTTGCTGTTGTCGCCTAAATCATCTTTTCGCATTAAAAAAAGGAGGTTTTTTGTTTTTTTTGCAAAAATTACTTTTGGAAAAGAAAGACTCAGGCCATTATTTTACGAAGGTGATTTTTTTTTTTTTTTTTTTGTGCAAAAATTACTTTTGGAAAAGAAAGACTCAGGCCATTATTTTACGAAGGTGACAACATTTAAATCCTGCTCTGATTGCATAAAGACGTTCTCACCAGGAAAAGGTACACAGCACGGCTCTCCCACTTTGGGAACGTAAGGAGAAGCTTCCCCCTCACAGTGCTGCTTCAACTGAGCCTCCAGCTCCATGAACTTCTTCAACTCTGAAAAACAAATTGTTTCAATGCCAAAAACACCCGGCTTCAACTTGTAGAAATGTAAACTTGGCTTTTTCAGTCAGAATCAGAGTTATGTTTTTGTTAATCAGTGTCGTCGGCCCTGTAAAGAAGCTCCACCTGTCGGGTTAGCGAGGCGGCAGTAGAACCTTCCAGGGCTCTCCACGATGCTGGTGAACAGCGTCACCATCTGGCCATCGGAGGGAAGTTCAGTAGAAGTCCAAACCAGAGGTTCAGGCACGGCAGGAGGTGCTGAGAAGATTTCAAACTGAATTATCACACAGATACAGGAGTCGTCTGCTCTAAACGACTGTGATGAATGTTTAAAAAGTGTTTAAATTCAGCATTATTCAACATTTATTGCTGTTATTCCACATTCTACAGCAGAGACAAGTTAAAATACATTTTATGAAATGTCTCTCTGTCACATCTGACCGAGAACAAAACACCAATTTGACAAAGAAAAAATCCCCCAATTGTAATAGCATAAAATATAAGACCACCTTTATTTCAATTACACAGATCAATAAGTCACTGAGCCATTAGGAGCAATAGTAATTAAAAACAATATAAACAAATTGTGTTTAAGACAAATGATCTTGCTCAAATTAAATGCTAAAACAGAATACAAAGAAAATTACAAACAAAAACTCAAATTTTCTGGCACTTAGCAAATAGAAGTAATTAATTTAATTCTATCTAACCTAAAATAATAAAAGTTTAGTCTAATTTAACTTCAGATAGTGAGAAAAAAAATTGTGTAAAAATATCTGGTTTGAACTGTAAATAATGTTTTCCTATTTTAGGCTTTTAATCAACATTAGGCTCCATTTTAAAACCAGATTGAATATGAAGCACTTTTCAAACCTTTAAAAAACCTTCAAGCATTTTCAAGGATTTCAAGTACCCATTCAAACCCTGAACTAAGTTTAAAGTAATTTCTTTACCCACCACTTGTGTCTGCAGGTGCGGCCGTCTCCTCAGCCAGCAGGTTGGCAGAGTCGGAAGCAGGTGTGGCGTAGCCTGCAGTAATCAGGAGCTCAGCGAAATCAACCTGAGGATCACTGGCCTCATCTACCATGGACACCAGCGTCTTTCCCTCCTGCACGCCGTGGATCTTCAGCCGCAGCAATCTGTTTGACAGCTGACACTGCAGCGACAAAATGCAATCCCTCGACCAGTTCTCCCCCACAGGATGCACTCCTTAAAGAAGAGCAAAGATTATTAGTGTCAGAATAAAATGTAATCAAATGTAAATTAAAATGCTCTGGCCATACCTGCTAGAGCACATAGGATAGCCTGCATTGGGATGGTCAGGAGCGCAGGGGTAATCGGGAGCAACTGGCTTAAATCGACCTCCTCAGAGTTGCCAAAATCGAGGTAGGCGACACACACTCGTTCCTCTGATGGATAAGCCAGGACTTTCGCCCTGTACCACTGCTTGTCCTCTGGAAAAGGAGGAAGTCTCAGAAAATCAAAGGTGCATTTACATTTAACTTTAAATAAACGTTCATTATAGATTTCCAGTGAGAAAACAGAACGCTACTATGCATCTTTAATATAGCATTACAGTAAAACACATCCTGGTACACAATCATTGACTCATATGTAAAAAAAAAAAAAAAAAGTAGGATAAATCAATTAACATTTTCAGTTTTTAAATATTTCATTTTTAGAAAATCAGATTTTTTTCCCCCCACTAATGCTCTCCTTGGTCAGTTCAGGTCAGAGTGACGTCAAGGCCGCCATCTTGTTTGACAAACATGTTCTGCAGCTTCAATTTAATTCAGATCAACTCTACAACAAAATGCTAGGGCCAAGGCTAAAAATGTCTTATTTTAGTAAAGATTTCAAGAAACGTTAAAAACAGATTTTTATTATTTTTAAGCCATAATCACCCACTAGAATTAATCCTTTCACATCTTCTTCCTTTAAATTACTTTATATCCTGTAAAAAAATCTCCTGACATCAGGTAAGTGAAAAACAGAGAAAATTAAATAACCTGATTGCAAAAGTGTTCAAACCCTTAAACTAAAATGTTGCTGAAGAATCATTCGATTCAACTTCAGAATCCTCTTGAGTTGTAACCTCATAGCATCCCACATCCTGATTTGGTTTAATTTCCCCAATGTAAAAGTTCTCCACACTAATCAGATTGAGGACATGAACCACTAATCTGGAACAAACTTCCAGAAAACTGAATAACAGCCAAAACATTGAGTTCTTTTAAACTGAGACAGAAACCCCGTTCTTATCAACTGATCAACATATCTGATGTGCATTTGCTTGGTTATTTTGATGATGTCATTTGACAAAATGTAATTTTTATTATATTTTTTTAGCTGCCTTGTTGCTGAAATGAGCGATGCACATAAACTTGGCATCTCTTGTTCCCATGACGCTAAAGGTCAGACGAGCCTCACCTGAGAACTGGGCACAACAAACCGTTCCAGGAGCAGGTCTGAAGTTCTGCGGGGTGGAAATCTGAGCGCAGTGATCTCTCAGCTTCAGCTGCAAATCCCGGATAAGTTCTGCAAGCCAATATTTTAGTTCACCTTTATCATTTCAGAGGTTCGGCTTTCATTTCACAGATGAGACGCGACTCACCTGCGTTCTCCACCTTCTGCACTACAAGATCACTGGGTGACACGAAGTGTGTGAGCACAACCAAGAACTGGTCTCCTACTGCCTGTGTGAGCGGCTCCGGTGGTTGAGCCCATTCATTGTCATCCTTCCCGTCAGAGAGGCGCTTGTAATTCTCAAACGATGCGCTCAACATGGCAACTTAAGGAAAACAGATCCTGTAACTCTTCTTGCCAATTGCAACACGATGCAAACTGAAGTAGATGCACAACTAGCATACTTATGTCTTGCTCAGTTGGTGGCACACCGGTGGTTTCTTTTTGCCCGAATCCGTTCTCGATCAGGAATGAGCTCAGCATCATTCCTTAAATACACAAGAGGAGAGTTTCATTAAAGGATTTTACCTTCTGGAAATCTGAAATAGAGTCGCCTCCATGACACTCACTCATTGACAGCACGACATCCGCAGCGTGGACACCTTCTTTCTCCGTCGCTTCCAACAGCTTCACAGTGACAGCCTTACCAGTCAGCATCTGTCTGACGGTAATGCAGCATTCGTCGGACCATTTGTTAACCACCGGCACCACACCTGCAATCCTGCACTCCGTTGCCTGTACAGAACAAAAGGCATAGGGCTACTATCATAAAGACAGCTACTGCATAACAAATGCACACTTCTTAAACTTCAGATTTCCACAATTCTCGGTTCTTTTCAGAAAATAACATCTTAGCCCAGCACAGTTTCCAAAAATATCTAGGCATTAACTGCAAATTTGACATTTTTAGTTTAACTGGGGAATTAGAGTAGAGTACAAACAAGCTGGAGGTTTTGAAATTGAAAGTTAGCTGCCAGTAGTGCCAACCAAGACATAAAAACACCTCAAGACACTCACACATGGGCAAAAATGTTGAATATCAGCAGGGAGGGGTTGGATCCTTTCAATCGGGACATTCTCTTCATTGCCAAAGTCAATGTAAAGGATACTAGCTGTCTTCTTGTCAGCAGCTACAGTCTGGACCAAGCCTCTGTACCAGTTCTAAGAAGAAGAAGCCAAAACAAGATTATTGGGTAAAAAACATGCCAAGGATATTACAGTGAGACATGCCTCTCTCCTAACTGCTTTGGGAAAACCCTTCTCACCTTGTCAACAGAAAACTGAACCGTGCAGACTTCCCCATCACAGGGAACGTAAGCTGTTCCTGAGGAGCTGCTGCAGGTTTTCTGAAGCTTTGTGCTTATGACCTGTAGAGCTTCCAGGACCTCTGGGTCTTGAGGAAGGATGAAAAACCTGTCAGGGCTGCAGAACTCAACAACAGTGGCCTGAAAGAAAAAAGTGAAAGAGACTCTTGCACTGTGCAGTAGACCAATTCATGCTCAAAAGCAAAATGCAAGCAGAGTTTTATTTTTACCTGAATGTCCATCCCACTGGTGATTTTAGAAGCATGTAAATCTTTTAAGTAGACCTTCTTATAGCTGGATGGTTCATTAGCCTTTGGTAATCAAATAAATATAGAAGTATATTATTTAGAGTTTTATTTTATAGTTGAAATTTCAAAATTCAAAGTCTTAAATGAATTACCTTCAATTCAGCGAGGTTTTCCCTGTGGCCAGTCCCTGGTAAAGCCACGCTTTCCTTGGGTTGCTCTCTTCAGATTAAGAAAACAAAATTATAAATTAATCTGGATTAATCTGGGATGGCCAATGTGGGTTAAAAATCTCAGACTTTTTAATTGATTTTTCTTGCTTCCTTTTCTTAAAAAGAAGCTATAAATGAAGGATAATATTTTCAAAAAGTGGCTTTTATGTCTGTGGCTTGTATGATCAAGTATTAGGACTGAGATACAAGAATTTTTGTTTAATTACGAAAATAGTAATTATATTAGCAGAATAAAAATAAAAATTTACTAGAGGAACATCTTAAAATTATGAGAAAAATAATTTTAATGAAAGAAAGGTTGGATAATTTTTTTTTTGTTATTTTTGTGTTAATTCTCTACAACTTTATTCTGGTAATCTGAACACTTTATTCTTGTATCATTTCAACATTTTGCCATATGACTATTCTTGTTTCACTACGACTGTCTTCTTGTAACATTAGAACATTATTCTCATTAAAAAAATAAATAAAACTTAGCCTGATCCTTATATTTTGTCAGAGTGAATTGGAATTCAAAATAAGGATAAATAGAAGGTATGAAACAAGATGACAAGCTTTGGGTTGACATCACTCTGAATCTGAACTATGGAAACCAAAGCAGTGCATTGGTGAAAAATAATTAAAATTAAAAAATAAATAATCGATTAATTGATAAAAATCGATTTATCATCCAGCCCAAATGGTGACTGGACCTACCTTGCCGGCTCTGGGACAACAGGTTTGCAGATGTGTCTGTGTTCCTTCCAGTCCTCCGTCTGGCACACTGCGGAGCAATAAGGCATTTTCTTGCAGCGCTTACAGCGGAAATTCCCTGTTGGACACCAGAAAATATGCCTTTACTGAAATCCAAATTCAAAAGTCTACACTAAACACCACAGACGAAATGAGTCCTACCACAAAGGTAATTCTGAGCAAAGACAGAAATCACAGAGCAATAAAAATCAACAGCACTGAGCAGCCACAGTGTGAAACCCGATTAGAGTTCTGTGTAAATACCGAGTTTATTGGGCAACAAGATTCTAGCCGACGTTTTTGACTCTAATGTTACCTTGCTGACCACAGAAGTTGCAGTAGTACACAGTAAGGGCTGGGGGAACCAATCCTGGAAACTAGACATGTAGATGGAAAAGTTGCATTGAAATAAAAGTTCATTTTCAATAAAACAATGACAGGAAAATGGCAGATAGGTTAGGGAGAACAGCTGTACTACTGAGACAGGCTGCACAAGATTTGGGTTTCAAATTCCCCATTTCACAAAGAAACAAACTAAGTTAAAGATTGAAACTAGCAAACACTGAATGAAACTCAATTTGGTGGCCAGGACAAATGCAAGCCTTATTTTATTCCACAGGTTGCTAAAGACGTATAGAATTCATTCTTCACAAAAAATAAATAAAACAATGAACTAGACTAGTGTACTAGTTATCAGAAGTGGGAAACTTTTTCTTTCCTTAATTTAAAAAGCTTAGTAACTCCTCTGAGAGCCGCACTAAATTTGTGAATCAATAAGAGGCAATAAATATAAGTTAAGTTTCTTTAAAGTTATTTTTTAGTTTCAGTTTTTAGGATGTTTTCCCCTTTATTTTACTTCCCAAAATAAACAGAGGCATGTACAGGAGATTTTATAGAATATTTTATGATAAGAAAATAATTTTATTTGAACAGAAACAGACCATGTATTAATAGTGAATTATTATTCTTAATCATTAAAAGCTACATAACCCAAACATTGATGCAATCCCTGTGGCACAACTCGGTACTTGCAGATTCCAAGTACAGTTCCTAACTGTATCAATACAATATATTATATTTTATTAATTAAAACTAAATTAAACTAATAAAATTAAAGTCTAACAGCACAGTATAGGGCGGGATCAGGACTTGGGAACCACAAATCAAATGGCTAAGAGCGGTCTTGTAAACGGGTTTTAATGCTTTAAGCTAATTGCTCAAATTAACTTTTGAGTTGTTTTTAATGTGGAACACAAATTCCATTTACTGGCATTAAAACAATGCAGGGAAAAGCACGGTACATACTGTTGAGCTGGTGACTGTGCTTGCTGGAAAACTGGTGGGACCTGAAAAAAATATAATTTAACAAAAACTTTTTAATTTAGTATTCATTACGTGGTTGTGGTATGGAATTCACAGACGAGGAAAAAACTAGCTAGGTTGCACTGTTACCATTTCCAGCGGGGCGTACGGGCGGAGTGGCGGTCATGCTGGGGAATCTTGGCGGAGTTGATAAAGGTAAGCCCGGACTGGACGAAGGCTTCCTCAGCGGTCGGTTGGGTCGAACCGGGCTTGAAAGAAGAGTCGGTTTCATGTCTACGACCTTAATTACAAAATAATTTAGATACTTTCTTTATAGGACAATGAAATGTACAAAGCATATTTTGCCACGTTTTTTTCATGTGGTCCTAGCTAGCTAGCTAATTCAAAACCAACAAATACGGCTAAAAGCTAAAATTACGTTACAAAAGTTCTTTGATATGAAGGAACAAAACTTTCTACATAAAAGTTATTTAAAAAGTGCTACTTGAACAATAAGATAAAGTATTTGCACGGTTAAAGTTTAATAATTAATGACCAACCTGTATTCACGTGTTGCTTGAGAAGAAAAAAAAAGGCTGCATCTGCGTAATGACGTCAGCAAAAAAGTCAACAGTTTAACTATTACCGCGAACGTGTGTGAACAAATTCCCTCAGGAATTGTTTTTCGTTCATTTTGTCCTTTGTTTTGAAATAAACTTGGATCTTTGTATGTATTTATCAACGTTGAGGAATATTGTGTTATATAAGTATTTAAAATTAGATTTAGAGTACAATAGCATACAATGAAATGGTCATCAATGAGGAAAATCTAACAGAGGCCTAAAGAGACACAGTGATAAACACATGGAAAACTATAAAAAGTTGAAAAAATAAACTTTATTGCAGACAAAATAAAAAATATACATATATATTTTTAAAAATCAGTGAACAACATAAAAATGTCAATGAGAATACATACAGCTGAAACTAAACCTAAAACGCTTGTATAAGTTATTGTTGTCTTATATTGCAAAATGTACAGTTTCTCATTCTTATTGGTTTATATATTATATATTTATTTATCTTATTTTTTGTTAGGGTCAGCATTATACTGGATTACATACTCTTTCATTTTATTTTCAAAAACACAAGCAGTCAAAATTTAAAAATAAGGTGAACATTGATAAGAATTTGGCTTATCAAGGTTTTGTTATTTTCTGATGGAATCTTTTTCAGGAATCAGGGTAGTTTTTTTCTGACAATAAAACCCTGTCCACTTCCACTGCATTCCAGGCGTAAAAATTTCAACCAAAAAATTTAATTCTGCATTTTAGTAGCAGAAAGGACTAAGCATCTGGAGCAGTTCTAACTTTTTTCAACCTTATAAGCAGTCACCTCACAAACTGGTTTACGTGTTATATTTTCTGTTGACTTTAACTGCACTAGAGCTTAAACTGACATCTGCTCACAATCGACTGTGCCAAAGAGGGCAGCAATTTCAATCAAATTAAAAAACATTTTATTAATCCGAAAGGGAAAATAAATAAATAAATCCTGAGGTCAACATTATATTTTAGGGTTTAATGTTCTGAGTTTATGTTCTAAAGTGAAAGATTTTATTAGTTCATTCCCTGCTTATTGGGTTATAAAATGCTTTGTCTAATGTTTCATTTTCCTCTGCTGTTTCTCATTTTGATTTTATATATTAAAAAAAAACTTTAAAAAACTACTAATGTATCAAAATCTTCCTTGTTGGTTATGACTGTAAAACTTTTTTTCATGCTTTTTAACAATTGTCTTTGGTTATATAAGAAAAAGCTTACAAATTTTATTCACCTTTTCTTCTACAGAAAGTATTTTTTTTACCAAATGTCTTCAACAGTTTGAACATATTCCTTCAGAAAGAAAAAATATACAGCTATTCCATCCTTTTGCATTCCAGTCCTGGTGGTGTCATCCATTAATTTAGTCCTCTTCAGAAGATAATCCTACTTATTTTCTTTTCCTTAGGCACCCTGAAGTTTTTTTTTTTTTTTTTTTTCAAAGAAACTCAACCTGTTTCATTGAAGTTCTTGATTTGGGTGAAACCTGACATGCAGAACTGTCGTTGCCTTTGAAGCCTTTTTCATGCAAATCAGTGATGACAGCTCATGTTTCCGTAACCATGGCTGACTAGTGATGAATGAGTTTTAGGCACCACACCTTTGTAAAACAAACACTCTGCTCTTCAAATGTAATCTAAATAATAGAATGATATCAGCTGCCCACATTAACATTATCCCCTGAAGTAAGAATGAGAGTCTCAAATGATTATTGAAGGTCAATCTGCTTCAATGCAAGGGAGGCTTTGTGATTAGGTTAGTTGCATTTAATGATTATAACCTAAATCAAAGGTTGGTACCCCCCAAACAAAACAAAACTTTCTACAAACCTACAAATCTTTGGCCACAACTGTAATGCGGTTCACCTACGTGGATTTTCTCGAAAATACCGGGCAGACCTGCATGTGTACCTGTTATGTGTGTTAACATCAGCCTGACGTCATTTGTCACTTGGCATTCATTGGTTTTTATCCTTCTCCTTCTCCTGCTGTGGCCATATTTGTTGATGTGTCATAGCATTGAGTAGTTGGGCGATCAGCTGTTTAAATAGGGAGCTGTGGCCGTCATTGCACGGACATACACGATGTCTCGTTGGCACCTGGTGGGTATAGCTATCTTTATTTAGCTTCATTCTGTGTCGGTGTTACACGCTAGCCGTTAGCCTCAGTTAACGTATGTGTTATCTGGGTTAGCTTAGCTAAGTAGGTGAAACAGCGATGGGCTTTTGACATTAAAATATGCCAACCTAGAGCTTGGTAATAATCATACATGATTGTTTTATTGTGTTTTATTATAGCATTTGCTGTTTTAACTCGTTTTGTAGCCTGACAGTAAGCCCTGATGCCATGTCTTAGCTAACGAGGCTAGCATGCTAACAAGTCACAGGGACATGTACTGCTAACGTCAAATGCACCGGAATGTAAATAAAACGTCAAGCACTATTTAAAAAACTAATCTATCTGCTGCTTATTGTTGCACACCGATTTACTGTACTCTGAAATGTTTAATTTAAGAACGAAATAATACATTCACGATGTTAATAACTCCGATGTTTGTCATGACACCTGTCAGAGGAGCATCCTTGTACTGTGCTAGCTAAACCTTTACCTTAATGGAAGCAGAGAAAAAATTGTGAATGTCACAATATTTCAACAGATATGTAAAGCTAAGGGGAGAGCTTAAAGTTTTGCTTGTTGTTGTTTAGAACCCGTATTTTTATGAAAGAACATATAAATCGATACAAGAAGATGGTCTTCATATAGGTGGGGTTCTTGCTGCTGGGAACGTGTGGATTCCTTAAAAACAAGTACAGCAGTAAAATGGTCGTATTGCTGAATAAAAATGTGAAGTTGAATTAAGGTTAATAAGTTTCTCATCCACTCTGAATCACCCTATTGGTTAGCAACACAGTAAATGATGACACAGCCCCTTTCAGTGTTGGATGAACAGTTAATGATTTAGACTGAGATAAAGACATTTAATCATTTACTTTTTTACAAGTTTAGCATGGACCTCTTTGCATGTCACCTGTCAGCATACGATTTTATTTTCTTTATGCTTTTAAAAATGTTTATCAAATATAATAAAGAATTGTGCTTGGAAATGTTTATATTAATCTGAACGCGCTTACTTGGGTTGAGAATAGATAAAAAAATTTTATTTTACTCCTTGCATTTCATCTGCAGAATATTGAAGAGATAAAGATGTCATTTTTATCACAATTTTACGCTCTTCTGAAAAGCTTTATTCAAGACAGATTTAGTCCGCATTATAAAAAATAAAATAAAAGTAACAAAAGAGGAGAATAAACACAAGTGTCATAAACCATGCAAACAACTGGTTGTTTTAAAATTTGAGCTATTCCTTGTCGACAGGGCTTTAGCTATTAAATTACTACATTTATTCATGTAGTTTCTCCAATAAGGCATGAAAAGGGGGGACACTGGTCATCATGGCAACATTTAAGTTGCAGATATTTTGGAGGATTTTAAATGTGTAGTTTCTTTACCACATTACTGTAGTTGCACCACAAGTGAGCTGTGTTTAAAAACAACAACAAAAAAAAGAATAGGCTGGGGAAAATGGCCACTTGAACATATTAAATTTACAGGTAAAAGTATCATGCATGATTTGAAAATTGCATGTGCAACTTGCAAATCATCATCATCATCATCATCATCATCACACAAATCACTCCTTAAAATATGACCTAAATGTTTCACTTTACTCACAACATCCTAGTCCTTTTAATGCCATAGCACCCGGTTCACTGAAGGAGGTTGTGTACGCCAGTCTAAAAGATTTTAATGAGATAAGTAAAAGTGCAAATTAGATGCATATACCTTTTTTTTTTACTACGGCAGGTGTTGTGTGCAAGGCAGCCATATTCAATTTTGAAGACACTCCCTTCCCAATTTTTTATTTTCTTTTGATTTTCTGCTGCATCCATTCACCTTAAGCTCGTGTATTTAGTTTCAAACCAAATAGCCTAACAAACAGTAAAGCTTGATATCATCCCAAATAAGAGAGTAACGTATCCAGATGGATGACCAGTGTAAAAGTGAGAACTTAAAGTGCTAAGGCAGCTAATGGAACACTAGATGCGACATAAACAGAAAAATACAAGGAGTTTAAAACTGTAAACAGTTAATTGTGACATATTTTGTTCCATTACAACCTCATATACTGCTAAAGTATTAACAGGTTTTGTACTCTATCATTCTCATGCTTTGAGACCATTATTAATACTTCAAAAAAGTAGAAAAATATGGTAAATGCTACTGATATTTGCTTACAGGTACATCTCTAAAGTTTATTTTATTTGGTGTTGAATGACGCTCTATAGATATGTTAACCTTGAATAACTATCAGTTGTGTGACGTTTGCAGTCACATTCCTTCCAGGAAAAATAATCTCGTCTGAGGCGTGGCCAACAACACGCCTCTTTGGTGATTCTTGAGTCTGTCTGTGAACATTCCTTAAGTTTTTCCTTCGCTACCTGATGATCTAGCCACATGAAGTGCAGATCAGGATGCAGATGGCACAGGGATGCCACACGGATGACTTCCTGGAACTTTTAGTTGCTTGCCGATAAACGAACATGAAATACTGAAAACATATTTTTTTATTTTTTGTTTTTATACTTTCCTGTTTTTGTCTTCCTCGTTGCCAGGTTTGAACCGTAAGCGGAGCATGAAACATCCGGCTCCGACTACAGCTGCACAGAAAATGGAAGGATCAGATGGTAAATTAGCAACAGAGGAATTGCACTCTGGAGACGAGTGTCATCGTAGTACATCAAGTTTCGAAGAGGAGGAATTAATCTTTGAGAACAGTGATCATGCCGTGAAGACTTGCAATCAGGAGAAAGGTGAGAACCAGCTGGAAAGTGGATTAATCAAGACTGAAGAAGGAGCTAAGATAAGCAGCCAGCATCATCATGATGTGAGAGGGATGGCTGCTGATGTTGAAGGTGATGCTGGGAAAGTTTCTAGTGAAACTGAGGCGCTTCCACTTAGTTTTTCAAATGAGGCTGCTGCTGCCAGTCAGGATGTAGCAGACAGTCCTGTTATCGAGGGGACAATGGAGACCTTATTGACTTTTGATGCAACAGCTCAGCATGACAATGAGCCACCGTTGCAGACACCCGCTGTCGACAACAGTCCTTCACCCTCTTCTGTCCAAAGCACTTCCAAAAACTCTCCTACAGACTCCTCCACCTCTGGGATCTCTAACGGACCGTCCACTCCGAGCTCCGACACGCTCAGCTTCTCGCCGGCCTCAAGCCCGCAGACCACCGCCAACGTCTCCATCCCCTTACAGTCCTCGTCGAGCCCGTTCGACACTGACTGCAGCCGAAAGCTCATTTCCCAGATCCAGCGCTCGTTGTCGCAAGAGTCGCTGCTGGATGAGCTGGAGTCGGAGCTTTTAGCTTGTGGGTTGTCTGAAAGCGAAAGCAGAGGGAAAGCGAAAGGGAGCTCACCCGTCAATGGACTCCCAGCAGACCAGGACGGCTGCATGGATGTCTTTGAGAAGTGTGTGCAGTACAAGTACACTCAACAGGAGAAGGCTATTCAAAGGTAAATTTCATACACACATCCTTAAAGGCTTAAATTCATGGAAGAAAATGCGAGTTGGCCTACTTTAATCACTGGTCTTAAATTTTGTTGTGGCAGGACTAGTTACTCTATATATGTAGATTATTATTTTTTTCTTATGGGACTTGTCTGTTTGGCAAAAGTTGGAGTTGCTCACAGACGTCTTCATTGCATTTTATGACTCAAGTTGGTTGAACCTCCTGATAACCAGCTGTTAATACATCCTTGCTACATAGCTTTATTTTGTCTTGATTATGGTTAAATGCAAATTTATTGCTAGTATGTTGGACAACATTCGTCTTTGCAACTGGCTCGTGCCTAAACCCTTACAAGGCTACTTGCATTCTGTGAAAAATAAACAAAAACTTAAGTTTGGCACAACAGTTAAAGCTGTTAAAAGCCATATGCAGTGCAAGAAGCATAAAGTTGCTGCCAAGAGCCACAAACAGACCTCAAAAAATGCTATTATGCTATGTTTGATTGTAGTACAGCAGAATCATCCAACTTTTCAGTCTTAAATTTTATCCAAGGTGGCATAAATAGTCTTAAAAAGTCTTAAATTTGACTTCCTGACATTTGTAGATACCCTGTTTACCCTGCCAAGATGTAATCCACCCAAATTCCTGAAGGACTTCTAGGGTTTGATGTTTATTTGAACCTTTTTGCTTAGGTTGCTCGAGGAGAACAAGAGACATCAAGAACTGATCCTTGGTATCTGCTCAGAAAAAGACAAAATGAAGGAAGAGTTGAAGAAGAGAGCGGAAACAGAGAAGCAACACATGAGCTCCATTAATAAGGTAATGTTTTTCTTTTTTGGATATTATTGGAGTGAGATTTTGCAGTAGTTGTCTTTCCTGTAGAAGGTGGATGTCATGTTGCCAGGTGTTTATGAAGAAGAAATCCCCATCTTGGCTGATTTTTTGTTTTGTTTTTTTACCAAATATATTCATATCTGTGGGAAAACCTTCAGGAAAAGTCTTTGTCGAATTTGTTTCTGTTTTAGCAAGTTGTCATTTATGAATGGCATTGTTGATCAGGGGAACGTCAGAAAATCATGTGATGTTGATGTTTTTGTGAAGCTGCAGCGGCAGTACCAGCTGCTCTAAAATCATTTTTTCTTTCTTCCTCTCTTTCCCATCTTGCATTGCAACATTTCTAACACTGTAACCTTTAACCTTAAATCTCTCATCTGTGTCAGGGTGAAAAAAATGAGGCCGTGACGAATCACTGCGAGACCTTTTCCATCTTTAATGTGACATTTAATCTGTATAATTGAACGGAAAGTCAAACAAACCTCTTGGAGGCAAAGGTTATCTTAAATAAATACCACAACTACCTGTTTCCAGAGGTGTGCACACCTGTAAGATGAAACTTTGCTAAAGGAAAGAGTTCTCAAAGTCTGCCATATTTTCCACAACTTTCTTGAGGAAACCACCCAGATTTCGATCTGAACTGTTTCAGAGACAACAATTTCTTCTTCTGAAGAAGCTGTTGTCTCTTAAACTTCAGTTTCTAAGGAATCTTATGTGAAAATTGAGTTTCTTTATGATCCTCCTGCTACTTTTAATCTTTCTGCAAACTCTTATCTTTATTTTAAGGATGTCTGAAAGTTCCTTCTAGGACATCTGAGCTTTCAATCGAGGCTTAGCAGATTAATTTGAATTGCTGTTAAGTGTTTACCCAACCATCAAGTGGTTCAACAATGTGTGATAAAGTTCTTAAAAGATTTAGTTTGGTCTCTTGTTTTTTGGGGGCAATAAAACTCTATTTTAACAGTAGTTTGTAGACTATATGTTTGTTTTTTTCTATGAGTTTATCTATGATAAAGATGATGTACAACTCAGCAGCTTCATATTTGCAATATTTGTCACCTCGGCTATATAGTTCTAAAGACTTTAGTTTATATTTTCATTTCTTTTTTATAATATTTTGCATTGTGACTTATCAAAAATGTAACTACTAACTTATTGATTATTTTTAACAAAATATGATATTTGGTTATTTCTTAACCAAATATCAACTGCAGACAGGTTATAGGCTGAGTATCACTCACTGTTGATATTATTATTATTATTATGCTCTGACTGTTGTGCAAATTAGGAGACAAACCAACGGCTAAATCTTGTTAAGCTGCACCCGTCACCGCAGCTTTCCAATCCAATTCAATTTATTCCACAGTCCTGTTCAGCTGCTAATTAAGGAGGTCAAACAAAGCAGCCTGGAAAATGGAGAAAATGATGTTGGGATCTTATCACAGATGACATCATTTGTGTGCATTCAGGGTTTTATTTTTGTTAATCAATTTGATTAGATTAGCAAAAACTCAAGTGCTCTCCTCTTCATAGGACCTAATTTTAAAACGCATGTTCTCATAACTGGAACAATATCTGATGGATTTTTTTTGTGTGCATAAACATGACGTTGTACATTTTTCTTTAATTTATTGTTTGCACAATGTCTGATTAAATTGCCTTTTGCTGTTCTTTCCAGTCTGATGGAGAAATTTTGTTTTTCAATAATGAAAATTCGCACTGCAACCCAATTATGATTTTTTTTATTTCTCCCCTTATTGCGACCTGCCGATACGCACAAGCTGATATAACAGAAAAACAACAACCATGGGGGACGATAATGAGGATTAAAATGTTAATATCTTAGCTCCGGTCAGACAACAACTTCAAAATCACAAACTATGCTCCACCGTTAGCATCCATGTTTATGTCTGCAAACACTGAGTTTCTTTTCAGTGGCAGCTGGCAAAACACAGAGCACGCTCTGTGACGTTATTACGCCCTTTACCGCGCATGCAGGACACTTTAAGGTCTTTCGTAGTTCACACTTCAGATCACATACAAGTCGCATATATTTGGAAGTTTGAACGATCAAGCAGTAAAAGTCCGATTTGGCAAAAAAATCGTAATGGGGTCACTTCGGGCTGCAGCGTGAACGTAGCCTTAAGTAAAGTTTTCCTATGCCATGTAATTTAATGCAAATCTTCTCAGGGAAATTCCCTCTGTAACAGAAAGTGTTGGTTCCATTCCTCTGTGAGCCTGATTTTCCTTCAGCCCTTTGATTCAGCTGTAATCCTGCCGAGCCGGTTAGCTCAGGTTTGGGTTGCTCAAGCCGTGTTCTCCCTGTTTTTGCAGCTGGAGGGGCGTGTGGAGGAGCTCCTGAAAGAGCTGAAGGAGTCACGGGAGAAACTGATCCACCAGGAGCAATCGGCCAAAGCTGCTCTGCAGCAGCTGCATAGGGAGACCACTCACAGGATAGAACAGGTATGACTGGATATGAAACTACTCTCAAACTGCATCCAACTCTTATTTTGCATTTCTGCCATGACTCCACTTTATGCACGGCTTTAAAGTTGAAAAAGATAAGCTATTCTTAGCCACAGTTGGCCCAAAAATAATAATTCTGCTGCCACGTCGTTTATGGATGTTTGCACAAAACTTGCCGCTGAACGTTCAAGGTCATGGCTCACCAAACTCCTCTTGCTGCAGGTTAAATCGCTTGCTAAACAAATATTGCTGGCGGAATGTTTTTCATCCTGATTCTGCTCACCTGGTCAAAGCCGTGCTGGCCGCTGTTCTCTTGACAGTTCTGTCACAGTTCACAATTTTTAATTTCACCGTCCAGTGAGCGGTACGCGTTACATTATGCTCCAAATCCCTCTCAGGGCCTTTGCTTGTATCATTCAGCGCTGACCCAGTCGTAGTCGACTGTTAACGCCCTGAGGTTCGGATCATTTGTTTGTGTAAATGTGTTGAAGTTTCGAGACAATAACTGAATTTTTATATTCCCCAAACTAAAGTAGAATAATGATGATGACTGCTTTTACTCCAGTGTGGCTTAAGCTGTTATTTTGACGTGCATCAAAATGTGTCATTTCTGAATAACTATTTCAAAATGTTACTTTATAATTTGTGTTTTTATGTCATTCTTTCAAAGCACGAACATTTAAAGCAAAAAGCAGGTTATGCATTACCTCAGACATCTGCTATGTCAAACCAAAGACTCAAGTTTTTAAGAAAATGGCCGCTTATCAATTAATCGTTGGTCGATTGATAAGATCAATCAACTTTAGATGAACTCATTCATCGATGGCCTGCATTCTTGGTTGTGAATTTCCCTTAAATTCCTGAATGGGCTTTACGTTAGCAATTCTCTCAAGGCAGCATTTATCCCTGCTGTTTGTGCACCTTTTCCTACCACACTTTTACCTTCCACTCAACTTTATGTCAATATGCTTGAATGTAGCACACTGTGAGCATCCAGTTGTAGTAACAGTGACTTTGTTTTTCTTTTCCTTTTCTTGTGGAAGCTGTCAAGTTGATGTTCATCCCAGTTATTGCTTAGGATGTAACACAACATTTCTCTATTAAAGATACTAATGAAACTGACTTTTCATTAGCTGTATGCCAAATTATCATAATTAATTAAAAAAACATCTGGAGAATGTATTAAATCTGAAAAATAAGCTTCTGAAATGAACTTGTTTTTGATTATGCTCTAACTTATTGTGACTCGCCTGTAGAAAAATTAACACGGCCGTACTATGTAGGTGAACAAGAAGTGTGACGAGGCACGGCAGGAGAAGGAGGCCATGGTGATGAAATACGTGCGGGGGGAGAAGGAGGCTTTGGACCTGAGGCGGGACAAGGAGAGTCTAGAGAAGAGGCTGAGGGAGGCGCTGAAGGAGGTGGACCGCCAAGCGCTGCGCGGGAACCAGCTGGCTCAGGAGAAGGGGCGGCTGCAGCAGCTGTACGACGCCAAGGTCAATCACATATTAAATACTTTCTATTTGAAACATGTAAAAACTTTATTATCTGCATTATTTACCCCTTAACCTTGAAAAAGGACAAAGTTTCAGGTTCATGTTTTCAATTTCACAACAGAAAATAAATGACAAGTGTTTTTACTGACTTGTTTATATCTTAAGAAGTATCGGCTCAACAGAATAGTTGACCTCAAAAAGCCATTTTACCTTAATTAGCACTTTTTTTGTTATTCTGTACATTAAGTAAGTCTCATTCTTATGCTCCTTTATTCACAGGAGGGTGAGGTTGGCCGGCTGGCGCGAGAAGGGGAAAAGTTGAAAGAGGAGATCAACTCTCATCTAATCAAAGTCAAATGGGCCCAGAACAAATTAAAGAGTGAAGCAGATGCTCATAAGGTAACGATACAAAGTTTGTTTTTGCAACTGGCTCACCATCTGTTGCCAACCAAATAAATACAAGCCTGGGTTCATTCTGTGCAAAAAAAGAAAAAAAAAAAAGAAAAGGAAAAGCTTGGCACTACTGGGTTTAATATTCTTAATCATAACACAGCAGGATCCCCCAACCGTCCTTAATGTTTATAGGTGTTTTGGTCTTAAATTTACATCCATCTGTAATTTTAAAATGTTTCATTAAACGGGTAAAATAAAACAAAGCCTGTGTCAGTATTCTACGACTGTGTATTGTAGATACGGGGGAAAAATGGAGTAAATATCTGCCAAAAAAAGAGGAAATTTTGAAGTTTGAAAAGTTGAGAATTTTTGAGGAAAAAAAACTTGGAGTTTCAGAAGTTGAATTTTATTTTTTAGTTTTAAAACTTTTTTTTCCCTAGGTTTCTGAGATTAATCAAGAAATTTCTGAATATTTTCGACTTTTCAAACTTTGAAAGTGTCTTTTTTTTTTTTCCTCTATAAATTTTCTAAGATTTTTTGGTGGAAATTTACTCTTCCTTTTTTATTTTTTATCTATTTCCTATCCACAGTGGTCCTAATATGCCATTTAAGTGTTCAGATACATGTGAAGCTGTCTGTACTTTATTCATTGTGATTCTTGTGCTCAGATATTGGTATTAGGATTCCGTTTTGCATTTTAAGTTAAAATGATCATCAAATCGTCTACATGGTGATATTCTTTTGTGTGTTTTCAGTTTTTACACGTCACACATACCACCCTGTATAACATAAAACATAAAAAAAAAATCCCACCTGACCAGTTGTCGATCTACGTCAGCATAAAAACGATCACCTTCTCTGCCAACAGGCTGTAAAATAACATGATTAAATGTGTGATTTGGGGATAAAATGAAATGGAAATTGCACTGTAATGACCCTGGAAGGAAATTGCTGTTGTCGTTGTAGCTGTTTTTGAAAAACGGCTCTAACAAAAGAATAGTTTTCATTTTTTTCCCCCCCCTCCCTCTAAGCAGATAAACAAAAGAGGGTGCAAAAGCTCAGGAGTTGCTGAAGGCCACACAGATCCAGCTGTTGTTTCTCCTTTTGCAAAACTGCTGGAAAAGATAAAAAAACAAACTAGCAATGAGTGTTGAGGTTTTAACCTGAACCCTCTGAGCGATAAAAGGCTTTTTTATTTTTTTTTAGTTTTTCCTCTACAAAAGCACCTTCATGTTTGTTTGTGTCCAGGAAACAAAAGACAAGCTGAGAGAAACGACGTCCAAGTTGGCTCAGGCCAAAGAGGAGACGGAACAGATCCGAAAGAATTGCCAGGACATGATCCGAACGTACCAGGTGTGTTGTGTGAAAGTGTGATCATGATCACAGCAGAAATTAAGAGGCTGTTTTAGTACTGATTTTATTGTTAGGATTAAAAGTTAAGATAAAGGTGGAAACCTGACCAGACTCTGTGAATGCTGACTGTTCCAGATGGTGGCAGAAAAGAGCCACGACAGTTTTGACTCTCCTAGAAAAATTTATCAGAACTACTATTTCTGACTGTTGCATCATAACACACACCAGACAAAGATTTTATAATTTAACACAAGAACATATTAATGTCACTTACTGTTGTTCCTCATCTTTTATTCTCCTGTATTTAAAACAATAATCCAACTCCTCTTTAAGGAATCAGAAGAGCTCAGATCCAACGAGCTGGACGCCAAACTGAAGGAAACTAAAGGAGAGCTGGAGAAACACAAGCAGGAGCAAACGGACCAGTTAGAGGTGACGCACGTTATCTAAAGTTAAAGCACCTTTTTTATTTTTTTACAGGTTCATCTTCTTTCTCAATGTGCTTTTTCCTCCTTTTATTTCCAGAATGAAATAACTGATTGTAACATTTCAGCTGGCAGTGTGATCACTGTGAAGCTTATAAAGGAATAACGGATATAAAAAATAATACTGTGGAAAAAATAAGTGTCTTGTGGGCTCTGATCTATTTAATATGAAGATGAAATTAGCTACAAGTAATTTGAAAATATGGACCATCAATAGAAGATGGATCATCCTTCCAAAAGTGTTGATACCACTTCAGCTTTTATAGATTACAGAAATAGTTTTTTTACAAAATGACTCAATCAGATCAGATCCAGATCAGTCTGTTGGGTTATCGGAGTAAAGGAGGTTAATTATAAATGCAAGGAAAATTTGAAATGTTTATCTCTAAGCATTTGGAATAGCATGAACGCTTTTTGCAAGCAGTCTAAATCTTAATCTTTTTGTCGATTTTCCATGTGATTGTCCGTTAAAAGACAAAACACAGCACAGGTTCCCTCTATTTTTATTATTAATGATCCTGACTTAAAGCTTGTTTCTCCACTTTTTTCCTCAGCTTGCCTTAACGTAGCAGTCGCAGTAATTTTGCCTCTGATGCTCTGCATGCACACGACCGAACGAATGGACTCGGTCCAAACGCTGTGGCCTGTTTTTTCTCAGCGCCACACTCTAACGGGAATCAGACTTTAAAAATAAATGGCCTAGAAATAATCAATATTAAGCCTTGCATTTCAACAACAAACCCAGAAGACATCACCCAGTTAGATTAATTCCAGGGTGTGCTTCATTTTTTACAGGTTGTTGACAGCTCAGTGGAAATGCCTCCAAAACAAAAAAGTCCCTACGTTTGAATTTCTGATGTTTGCGGCAGCAGAAAGAAGTCATTTTTTGATAACGAAGTTTTCAACAAAAGCTACGGTCTGTTGTCATGGCGTTAAATAAAACTGCTGACCTGACGCTCTTTGGTTTTACTTCAAACTTTGACTCCGGCCCACTGATCGCTCTAAAACCTATATTTATTGTTATGCATCTCATATACTCATGATGAAGCAACCTAAATCATAAATTATGCGAACAAAACTGTTTCCATTACTGGTTGGGAGATTACATTTAAATTGGATGCAAAAGGATGAATGGACGAAATAGAATTTACCAGAATCCCTATTACTGCTGCGTCGTCGTGGATACCGGAGGCCTTTAATGACTTCTTGGAAAAGTTGACTAGCGGCAGCACCAATAATGAGTTTGTTAAAAACATGAGGCAAAACATGGGGGGGGGAACCATTTGTTTCACATCCCTAATGAATTCATAAACAAACGCAATACGTGGCTTTCAAGCAAATCTATTTGTTGTGTAATGATGCTACATAGAGAATTGACTGCCTTGTTTTCTAGAAAAAAGAATATAATGCATACAAATATAAAATATGACCTCATTCCTGTTGCAGATGCATCGAGCAAAGGCTAAAGAGCTGGAGGAGCTGAAGAAGAGTTACAAAGAAAGCATAGATGAGCTGGAAACTCTCCGCACTAAGGTTCGTCATCCGGAGCGATGTTTGTGTAGCGCCGGCGAGCGCGAGTCCTCCGTCTAACAAGGATGTCTGGCTCCTTAGTTAAAGTGTCTGGAGGACGAGCGGCCGCGGTGGGAGGATGAGCTGACCAAATACAGGGAGATCATAAACCGGCAGAAGGCTGAGATCGGCCGGCAGAGAGAGAAACTGGAGGAGGTCACTGCGCTTCAGGAGCAGCACCAACGGTAAAGATGCACAAGCTTTTATCGTTAGAGACGCACAATGCAGAGATGAGCCCTGTGTGGAAATCACTCGATAACCAAAATGCGGTTTGCAGTGTTTTACCAAAGTGTTTAGTTAAATTTTATTTTAGTTTTCATTTTTTCCAATAAAATACAAACACTTTTTATCAGCTTTGATTGCCATCAGCTGCGTTTCCACTGACCATATAATTCTGCAACTTGACATCTTGAAAACATGCCAATCTCGAAAAAAACGTGTTTTTTTTCTTATCAAATGTTTTGGCGCTAGAATGATGTGGTTTTTTTGGCATATCAAAATTGTTTTATTTCACAAAACTGCAATGGAAATGTTTTTTTTTTTTGCATCACATAAGTCACAAGATCAGCAACCCAGATGTTGCTGCTGGTGCAAACCACAAAGAAGACGACAGGAAGTAGTTGGAGGATCATTGCGTTTTTTTTTTTTTTAAAGACTTATCAGGTGAACGAACAAATTATCATGTGATTTTGTTTCTTATTTAACAGAAACCTCAACATTAGCGGAATATTGACAAAGTTTTGCGCACATTTGTTATGGAAACACAGTTAATGGTAACAAACGTTGAACTGTAGGAATAATAGTATTTATCCTTTTCCTGTTGGCTTCTTTCTCTCTTCTTGAAATTACAAAAGGAGTTCCACAGGGTTCACTTCTTGGACCGCTTTTATTTTTTATTCATACAAATAACTTTAGTGATAATTTGTCAAATGCCCTTTATCATTTTTATGCAGATGACTTGTTAATCGATTGTTGCTCTTCTTCACTCTTTCAGGCTATAGTTTTTACAGTCTGACTTTATCGCAGTTTAGTCTCGGTTACACTTTGCAACTGTCTTTGAATGTGGATAAAACAAAAAAAAAAAAAAGGTTTTCTGGCACTCCCAGAGACTATTAGAGATTTATCTACTGATTACCCCTGCCCTTGGTGAGTAAATTGAGCTTGCTTATTATAAATATCTGGGCTTTATACTGGATAAAGAGCTCTTATATAACATGCACATAGCAAATTTGGTACAAATTTCTCTGACAAAGCTAGAAGAAAATTTATTTCAGGAACTTTTCTACCTCTGCTGGATTGATGTCTTGTATACGTATTTTGTAATTTCTTTCTAACATGTGCTACTTTAACAGTTGTTTTTAAGATTTTAACACATGTCTCACATTTGTTGCTTTATGAAGGGACAAACAGGAGATCACCTCTCTCCAGGAGGAAGTGGAGAGCCTGACCAGTCAGATGGCCGACCTCCAGCGCGACGTCCAAGGCAGCAGGGAGCGTGAAGCCGAGCTGCTGGGCTTCACCGAGAAGCTGAGCAGCAAGAACGCCCAGCTGCAGTCGGAGAGCAACGCGCTGCAGTCTCAGCTGGATCAGGTCAGCAGCAGCTTCACCGAGCTGCAAGCGAAGCAGGAGGAGACCAGCAGGCTCCTGGAGGACAAGGTAAGGGTGCTGGGAGGGGACACATCGAGACTCAGTCTGGGGCTGAGGAGTGAGATGCTTTTATATAGCAAACACATACATAATGTCTTACTAGGAGAGCTGGGCGATGAGGCTGAAAATAAAAATCAGATTTTCTTTTTTTTTTTCATTACCAGATCCGATTTCTGGTTTTAATTTTTTATTCTTTTTGCTTTAAAAAGCTGTAACAAAACAAATGAAGGAAAATATTTTCTGTCATTTTATAAAGTACAGAATGAGGTTCTATTTCAGTCATCCTTTCTGTGAGATGAACAATGGATTATCAAGCCCAGGCTACGAGAATCTTTGTTTATTTACTAGTATATAGTCGTAATTTTGAGGATTTTTTTCTAGTAGAATTGCATATTTTTTTCTTTTAATATTATGAAAAAAGTTGTTTTCATGAAGCTTTAGTATTAGGTTATGAAACTCTGTCTCCTTAATACACTCAGTCATTTCAAAGTCCTGCTAGCAATAATAAGTTGATGCTGATGTGTTAAAGGATTGAGTATTTCTTTTGAATATTAAGTATTATCTGTAAAACTGTATAATGGTCAACACTCATTTTAATTTTTTGAATTTTTATGTGGGAGTTCTCATAAAATTACTACTTTCTTCTCCTAAATTGACTTTTTTCTTGTTAAAAAAAAGAAAAATAAATAAATATTAAACTGTCTCTAATATTCCATCATAGAACTGACCTGTGTTCAAAGTTGAAACAAATAGAAACTTTAAATCACATTTGCTAAAGAAGATGGAAACCCAAGGAGATCATTGATAGGAAAAAAAAATCAACATTCTCCAGAAATTAAATCTTCACAAACCAAACACTCGATAAAGTGATTAAAAACGTCATTGCACACAAAGTATTTCCACTATATAATAACCTGCGTTCCTATAAATCTGCAGTCGCGACAGCTGAAGCAGGAAGAAGCGCAGAGGAGCCAGGAGGTGCAGGGCCTGCAGGAGGAACGGGCGGCGCTGCAGACAGAGGTGGCCCAGCTGAAGACCAGAGTGGAGGAGCTGAGGGACGAGCTGGTGACCCAGAAACGGAAAAAAGCTGCCAACATCAAGGACCTCACCAAACAACTAACGCAAGGTTCGATACAACAGCTCCTGAATTTAGCACAAATTGAGAAACTGTCACTTAAATTTTTTACATGCAGAAAAGTGTCAGGGTTTCAGTGTTTGAGTTCTGTGCAGCTCCGTTTTGTTTTGTTCTGATTCGACGTTGTTTTCTCTCTGCAGCCCGTAAAAGGCTGGAGCAGGTTGAGAACGGCGGCTGCGACCGGGACGCCAGCAGTATGGGCAGTCGCTCCAGTTCCTCAGGTACTGCTCTGAGATTTGGTTAGTATTTAACATTTAACGTCACACTCTTAATCTAAAACTTTCATACTCCTTACTTTCTGTTAAATATAATATTCCCACTTTATTGGCATTGGGTTATATCTTAATTTATTAGAATATAACAAAAGATCATTAATTTCAGATGTAAATGTATACTAAGCTTTTGTTTCAGCTCACTACTAACTACATTTTCAGAAAAACTGACCGTGTTGTGTCAGTTTACTGAAAAATATTCTGAGCTGTATGTGCTCAGACTCCATTTGCATAAATTACTGCATCAATGCGGCGTAGCATGGAGTCGATCAGCCTGTGGCTCTACTAATAAATAAATAAATAACTATTAATAGCAGCCCTCAGCTTGTCTGGCTTGTTCTGTTTTCCACTTGTCAACACGTCATAGACTTTGTTCTTTGATGTACAGTGATACCGTGGAGATTAATGCAACAGTTTTAGTTCTGAATACAGTTCTGGGTTTAGTGACTTTTGAAGCCCTGAGTTCAGCTGCAGTCCAGGCCTTTTGAATCTCCTCCCAAATTCTGAGTGAACTTTGCTTTACAATCCTCTGGAGGATGCATTTACACATGTTCTTTCATGTTTCTCCCATAGTTTTTCCTTCCACTCAACTTTCCCTACAGTTGTTCGGGTACAGCCACCTTCTTTAACAGTGGCTTCTTATGGCTCATTAATTATCCTTTTTTATTGCTCTTATGTTAAAATTTTCAGGTAAATACATTTTAGGCAGCTTTTAAGTGAGAATCATCAAAATTGGAATACATAAATTCTTAAAAAATGTTTTATATATATATCAAATTTTCAACTGACTTTGTGAAACATGAGCTCTTCTAATTTTTTTTTTTTTTTTGCACACTTGTGCGAATTTTCCAGCTGAAAATTACACTAAACAATGCAACTTTATTTATTTTTTTTGCTAAAATGCATGAAGTTGGTGCAAAACCAAGCCAGAATATTGCATCATAAAACAACTGGTGTCTCCGATTCTCAATCAGGTTCCTTAAACGCACGCCAAGGTGGGAGCAGCAGCGTTGAGGAGCGGTCGCCGGAGAGCCAGTCCGGTCCCTCCGTTATGGTGGTGGACAGCTTCCCAGAGGTGGACAAGACCGTCCTCGTGGACCGGATTGTCCGTCTGCAAAAGGCGTTGGCGAGAAAGCAGGAAAAGATCGAGTTCATGGAGGATCACATTAAACAGCTGGTGGAAGAGATCCGGAAAAAGACTAAGTGAGTGGCGTGGTCCAGTTGTTCAAAGCTAAAGTTTTTTCTGCCTAAGATATACAAATAAATCCTGCAGAAATGATCAGTGTAGCTGTGTGTTAAGTGTGCGATATCGTAGCCTACAATAACAGAAAACAACATGCCAGAAAACCTCTGGTTTGGGTTTCAGAGCCTGCAGCGACTGCTTTAGCTGCAGGAACCTTGAATCATGCTGTGGAGACGATTTCTGTGATCTGCCTTTAACAAAACTAACAACCCTTCCTGAGATAACATCAGCTCCTCATTCCAGCAGTTTTCTTCCATCTGGGTAGATAATCCGGGGGAAATTGACTCGTATGAGGAATGTACATTTTCCTCATGTGAAAACGACTCTCATTCGCATACAGTTATTGTCTCGGGTCGTCTCATGTGCCTCACCTCCGATTTCTTGCCTTTCTGCGCTTGAATCTATTAGGCTCAACCTACATTTAAGAGTTAAAATTGAGGACGAATCCCACGGTTCGCTGCTAAATTTAGCTTGCAGAATCTCAGCAAAGCCCGGGGGGTGTTACACCACCCAGAGTATGGATGTGAATTTGTCCTTTTTGCCTCTCTGTCCCCATCCTCTCCAGGATAGCCTGGTGAGCATTGACAAGTCTGAATGTAAAGTCTGAGGAAGATGATGAATAAAGACACAAGGACTCTAGAAGGATCAAAAGCAGTTAGGGTCAGGAAGCTCATTATTAGTTTACAGCATCTCCTGCACAATTTTGTTTTCTGTCGTTGCATTATTTTTTGCAGCTTGTGCACTAAATATAAATTTGCAAAATGGGATGTTAGCTTTCTTTACAAAGCATGAAGTTAAGTCAGAACAAAATCTATTTAAGAATTGGGGGGAAAGTAAAGAAGTAAGCACTTCTACTCTGATTTGTAGCTGTTACTTATGGAACAAGATTAGGACCACTGCAGACAAAAAACTTTTTGTCTCTGAATTCTGACTTTTTTCTGACTTTAATTTTCTGAGAAAAAAGTCAGAATTTTGTAATTTTTAAATTTATTATCACCATATAACATGCCTAACAAAAACCGCTTTAAACACAGTTTCCATTTGGGCAGATAATCCAGGAAAAACATTTGCAGATTCTTGCAAATTAAACATAAATCACAAATTTAAGTGCATTTTATTTGAATATCATGCAATAGACCAACATAAAGTGCAACAGTTGAAGGTTGGGGTAATAACCATGTCCTGGATTTTAAAATCGCACGCAATCCTGTTGAATTTATCATCTGAAAATGAAGACGGCATGTGTTAACGTACCACACCTACAACATGGCCGCCCAGCTCAGCTGACAGGACGAACCAGGAGAGCAATAATCTGAAGGAAAATGTTACTTTTTCACCTCCATGCTAAATGCTAAGGCCTTGTCCACATGTAGCCAGGTCTTTTTGAAAATAAAAATCTCCACCACTCTGTAAAAAAAAAAAAAAGCAAAAAATGGGTTCGGTTTCAGAAACGTTTTCATCCACATGAACTCACACAAATCCACCATAAAAAAACAAGCACATCCTCAGACCCCATTAGTCTGTTCAGGTGACTGGAGTCGATCGGATAATGTTGGGAAGCGGATGCCTTCTGTTCAGGGTTCCCATTTATCTGTAGGGCATTTTATCCTCTCGTCACTGTTAATTATTTTGAAGCAGATGTTAAAGCTCAATGTGTTGCGTTTCTTTTTTCCTGTCATCAAACTAAAAATCAGTAGCTGTAACGTCACATATGTCAGAAATGCACAAATTAGCATCAGATACTTCAAAGCGTTACTTAACTTTTACATTTATTGCTAAAGGCTGTGTTACTCTCAATCAATTTCAGATAAAATATAACTATTTGATTCCTTCTGCAGTTTTTTTGTTTGTTTTTTTGCCCCATCTCTCCGTCTTTGCATCTTCTGGGCTAAATCATTCCCACCATCTCAATGTGCGTCCATGTGTTGCTGCTTTCTAACAGAATAAAGGAAACTACATGTTTGAGAAATTGCCATCTTGCATGTTTCCAAGCCGTATCTCACATCTGTCATCCTCCTGCTGATCTCTGCATGCCGCTTCTCTAATCATGTAGCCATATGTTTAATTTATGTCACTTTTTTTTTGTTTTATTAAAAACTATCGTGATGGATTTGGGGTCCATATATATGGACCTCTGAAAGCCTAGTCAGAGGTAAGTTTCATTTCATGTCTGTGCTAGCGCAGGTGTCGTATTTGTGAAAGTGGATGGATGGAGAAAGTATATGGTGGCGGCTTCTTCTGCTTTTTGCATCGACCTACTTTTGTTTTTTATTCTATTTTGCTCCATAGATTTACAGATATGTCTCGATTAACTAAAATGTAACTGAAATTTTTATTTAATTCAGTAAAGAAAATGTGACAAACACATAATTCTTACAAAAAGAGTGAAAATTACAAGCTTGTATTGCTTTATTATGATGTACAGCTGAGGGCTCCAAATAGTCTTTTCTCTGAAAACTTAAAATATTACACAAGACTAGTTTTGAAAGAGGAAGGAAAAGGTCAGAAAAATGAATCTCTACTGCATAAGAAAGAGGTGTGATTGCTTACAGAAGCTGTGAATATTCTAAGAAGACATTTACATACACTGAATAAAAAGACATTTAGCAAATAATAGAAATTTTGGTCATTCTAACTAAGCTAAAACAAAATTTTAATTTGATTTCACATGACACAGTGAGGGAAATAAATGTGTGTATTTTTATTTGGTTTATATAAATATCTGGTTTCTATTGTAAGTAGACATCAGCTGTTCAGAGTTCTGCATCCAAGCATTTTAATTAGAAAGTTGAGTGGAAGGAAAAAATGCCTTTATAGATAAGCAATTTTTGCATTTCATCTGGAATTTAATGTCGCATCGTTGGGAGGAAGAGTTTGTAGGCACAAAGACGTTAGCTTCCCTCTGATAGCTAACGTCTATCAGACGTTACTAGCAAATACTCGCAAATATTTTTTTTTACTCATTACTTGGGGAAAATGTTTTGTTATAAGCGAAAAAATCAGTTTCAAGTGTATTGAGGTATTTGCTGGGCGTGCACCATTTTATTTGTGCCAATTTCCTTAATTTTGGGAGATCAGCGATCGGCCGATTTTTACATGTGAAGTCGATCTTATCAGCCGATCTTGAGTTCAGCAACTTTCTTGCCAGAAAACTGGCCAATCACATTAATTGGTGCACGCCTAGTATTTACACTACAAACTAGACCAAAATACTTGATAAGATTTAGTTTTTGCAGTGCTGTAAGTAATGTCAGTTGCTTAAATTAACTTTTTTGTGATGATAATCTGACTTAAACTCCACCTGTATTTGCTTCAGTCATTAAGTTGCTTCTCAGCTGCAGGGTTTCAGGTTTGTGTTGATCAATCTCCACTTAATTTTTTATTTTCACCACACAGATCGTGGCTGCATGCTGTAGCAGGAAGTCTCTGACTAACTGCTTGAGCTGCATGTTAAATATAATCGTCCTCTTGTCAGAATGAGTCAGATTTAGACATCTGCATGCGTATCCCTGTTGTGACCTCCACATTATTTGCATGGGATAATAAAATCCTGCTTTTGTGTAAAACTTTTCCAGGATCGCCAATAAATGTAAAATTAATACATTTTGATACTGAAATACATCTCTTTTCTTTTATTCAGGAGGAAAAAGTGGTTTGCCTCTTAGTTGGAGTACATTTTTTGCCAGTTTTCAGTAATGTTTATGTAGCTCATCTGCTTCATAAAGACATTAAAACATCCTTAATTAAAACCTGCTTAAAGAGACAGTGAACTACTCTCTTCCACTGCTTATTAAATGAGTCCAGACTCCCAAGACGATGCTAAGACAAAGCAAGGCCGTTTCACAGTTGAGCAACTGTGTGGAAAATTGCAATCCCCTCCAGTTTTATATCTGGTCCTTGGCGACTATGAATAGGTTTTGGTTTGAGGATGTGGCTTTAACAATTCCATGATATAGGAAAGAGCTTAACCACTCAGAGCACTGAAAGTTAATTTGAAATAAACAGGAGTTATGTAAGTTCTTCTGTTGGTTCAGTTTTACTGCAGAGTTTTGGGCCAACCAAAGGCGATGGAGGGCTGTGGGTTTTTTTAAATAAATGTTTTGACACAAAGTATCTTAATTTTTTTTTTAAATGATTACCATTTCAAACAAGTTATTTCTGATTTGCCAACAAGATAAATAGCAAGTTTGGCTTAACTGCTAAGTGTAAAAGTCATAATGTTGCCTGATCAGACGACTCTCGTATGAAATGATCACACACTGACTTTTTTCCAACCCTTTGAATGTCATTTACCTGGCATGCAAAATGTATTAATGATCTGTCCAATTGAGTGAAAACATAGCAAAAAAAAATTTTAATTAATTAAAAATACCGGGCCCAAGCCAGAACCTTGGGATACCACAGACGTATTATTAAATGGTGTGTGTATTCTTGAGTAACGATTTTATTATAGTTCCATTTTTAGATGAACAGTAATGGACGATGGCAGCTGTCGTAGTTGCTCCTGTTGTGATTGTTTTGTATTAGTTTGACCCTCCTCTGCTTCATCTCCCTTTTTGTTGACTTTCCCTACTGCGCTACCAGAAAATACACCGATTCTCCAGCTTTGATCACAGCTCTGCAAACTAATTATCGTAGCAGCGAGTTTTGTTTTTACATGTTGCACTTTCTACAAACATCCCTCCCCCTGCCTGGTTTGTGATATCTGTCATGCAGCAGCTCAGCTAAGATCGTCTTCAACATGTTTGGAGATGAGGCTGGTGAAACTGTCAGGACACCAATCCAGTTCATCTAAATAACCTTGTTTGGGTGTTTATTTTGTTTTTGTCTGCTACCTCCGGCTACGACCAGATGTGTGCAAACCAAGCAGAGCTCGTTCCCCTTAGGGGATGTTTTCCTGCCTCCAGGCAGATCAGAATATACCTATGAGAGGTGATGAGAAGTTTTTGGTCCCTGAACTGCAAATGAAGATGTTTTTGTTGACCGCTTTTCTCGAGTGGAGATGCTTTATCTTTTAGTATCAACGCAAAGATATTAAAACCTCTGCTCTTGTCACATTTTAATCGCAAACTTCATTGTATTTCTGGTGGACTTTATGTGACCAGCACAAAGTTGGATAAACTTGTGAAAAGGAAGGAAAACAATTGGGGTTGAATATTTTTGTTTCTTTTTAATCTAAAAATTCACTCCTCTATACCTTTATTAGTTTTATCTCCAACAGCTTCACATATATAAAGAGTGAAATCTTTGGTCTCTCTCCTTCAGAAACAAACCAAGCTAATCAGATCTACAGCTTGGT
>NW_006800287.1:200068-246506 GCF_000485575.1 Poecilia formosa
GTTTTTGCAGTGCTGTAAGTAATGTCAGTTGCTTAAATTAACTTTTTTGTGATGATAATCTGACTTGAGCTCCACCTGTATGTGCTTCAGTCATTAAGTCGCTTCTCAGCTGCAGGGTTTCAGGTTTGTGTTGATCAATCTCCACTTAATTTTTTATTTTCACCACACAGATCGTGGCTGCATGCTGTAGCAGGAAGTCTCTGACTAACTGCTTGAGCTGCATGTTAAATATAATCGTCCTCTTGTCAGAATGAGTCAGATTTAGACATCTGCATGCGTATCCCTGTTGTGACCTCCACATTATTTGCATGGGATAATAAAATCCTGCTTTTGTGTAAAACTTTTCCAGGATCGCCAATAAATGTAAAATTAATACATTTTGATACTGAAATACATCTCTTTTCTTTTATTCAGGAGGAAAAAGTGGTTTGCCTCTTAGTTGGAGTACTTTTTTTGCCAGTTTTCAGTAATGTTTATGTAGCTCATCTGCTTCATAAAGACATTAAAACATCCTTAATTAAAACCTGCTTAAAGAGACAGTGAACTACTCTCTTCCACTGCTTATTAAATGAGTCCAGACTCCCAAGACGATGCTAAGACAAAGCAAGGCCGTTTCACAGTTGAGCAACTGTGTGGAAAATTGCAATCCCCTCCAGTTTTATATCTGGTCCTTGGCGACTATGAATAGGTTTTGGTTTGAGGATGTGGCTTTAACAATTGCATGATATAGGAAAGAGCTTAACCACTCAGAGCACTGAAAGTTAATTTGAAATAAACAGGAGTTATGTAAGTTCTTCTGTTGGTTCAGTTTTACTGCAGAGTTTTGGGCCAACCAAAGGCGATTGGAGGGCTGTGGGTTTTTTTAAATAAATGTTTTGACACAAAGTATCTTAATTTTTTTTTTAAATGATTACCATTTCAAACAAGTTATTTCTGATTTGCCAACAAGATAAATCGCAAGTTTGGCTTAACTGCTAAGTGTAAAAGTCATAATGTTGCCTGATCAGACGACTCTCGTATGAAATGATCACACTGACTTTTTTCCAAGCCTTTGAATGTCATTTACGCTGGCATGCAAAATGTATTAATGATCTGTCCAATTGAGTGAAAACATAGCAAAAAAAAATTTTAATTAATTAAAAATACCGGGCCCAAGCCAGAACCTTGGGATACCACAGACGTATTATTAAATGGTTTGTGTATTCTTGAGTAACGATTTTATTATAGTTCCATTTTTAGATGAACAGTAATGGACGATAGCAGCTGTCGTAGTTGCTCCTGTTGTGATTGTTTTGTATTAGTTTGACCCTCCTCTGCTTCATCTCCCTTTTTGTTGACTTTCCCTACTGCGCTACCAGAAAATACACCGATTCTCCAGCTTTGATCACAGCTCTGCAAACTAATTATCGTAGCAGCGAGTTTTGTTTTTACATGTTGCACTTTCTACAAACATCCCTCCCCCTGCCTGGTTTGTGATATCTGTCATGCAGCAGCTCAGCTAAGATCGTCTTCAACATGTTTGGAGATGAGGCTGGTGAAACTGTCAGGACACCAATCCAGTTCATCTAAATAACCTTGTTTGGGTGTTTATTTTGTTTTTGTCTGCTACCTCCGGCTACGACCAGATGTGTGCAAACCAAGCAGAGCTCGTTCCCCTTAGGGGATGTTTTCCTGCCTCCAGGCAGATCAGAATATACCTATGAGAGAGTTTTTGGTCCCTGAACTGCAAATGAAGATGTTTTTGTTGACCGCTTTTCTCGAGTGGAGATGCTTTATCTTTTAGTATCAACGCAAAGATATTAAAACCTCTGCTCTTGTCACATTTTAATCGCAAACTTCATTGTATTTCTGGTGGACTTTATGTGACCAGCACAAAGTTGGATAAACTTGTGAAAAGGAAGGAAAACAATTGGGGTTGAATATTTTTGTTTCTTTTTAATCTAAAAATTCACTCCTCTATACCTTTATTGGTTTTATCTCCAACAGCTTCACATATATAAAGAGTGAAATCTTTGGTCTCTCTCCTTCAGAAACAAACCAAGCTAATCAGATCTACAGCTTGGTTATATGGCTTAAAAATACATTTCCAATTTTTTTTTTTTTTTTGGATCTAAAATTGTATTTCCACTTTTTTTGCTTGATTTTTTCTCTTACATAAATTTAAATGACAGAAAATATCCTAATATCTTAAAAAGAAAAAATTCAACCATTTCTTAAATGAACATAGATTAAATGGGGGAGGAATTAAATTAAACCTAATTAAAAAAATTAAATTAACCAAAACAGAAAAATGTATAAAAATCAATCAGTTTAATATTTTCACAATTATTCACTACTTTGTTTTGGTGCATCACATGAGTCCCAATATTACCTGACTGAAACTTGTCTGTCTTGTATAAAAATCGTCTTAGTCTCTTCAGCAAAGGTTCTTTCTGGGCTCCTCCTCACCTTTGAAACGTCCAGAACTGGAGTTAGAACTGCACCAGTGGTGGGGACTGGTTGTTTCCAGTCTTTCATGTCTGAAAGCCGTCGTGCTGGGTCGAGTGGATTTTAAAATATTGATTGTTGAACCGTCTGAAGAGCAGGAGATTGTTGACCTTTTCTGTTGGACTCTGTGATGAACTCCTCTCCTGTTTTCCCTCCTTTTTTGAGCCGAGAGGTGCAGATGGGAAGGAGTTTTGCAGTTTTAGTCCTAAATACAGAACATTTTTTTTTCTATCTTTATGTCTGAGATTGCTCACGTCAATTCACACGTATGAATACCTTTTTGTTTTGGGTTGCATGCAAGTCCATCTTCAAATTATCACTAGCTGCGTTTCCATAACTAATCTGCGCAAAACTTTATCAATATTCTACAAATGTCGAAAAAAGCGCAATTCCATTAAGTAAAAAACGCTATTAAAATCACATGTGAATAAGTTTGTTCACGTGATGAGTCATTAAAAATCATCTTTCTCCTACCACTTCCTGTCGCCCTCTTTGTCTTTTTCGCCAGTAGCAACATCCGATTGTTGGTGTTTTCTTTATAAAGTGGTAATTTTGTGTGCTTATTATGTAGCCTAAAGCACGATGAGCTCCCTTGATTGAATACACTTTATTTATTGATTGATTGATTGATCACATGACTCGTAGTTTTGACGCAGCTGGAGAAACTAGCTCATTGGGAAAACATTAGATTTTTTCCCCCCGGTGTTTCCAGTAAATACATTTGTCGTAATTCCAATTTGCGCGATTCTATAGTTGATAGAAACGCAGCTGTTGTTCTCCGGGGAAAATAAAACGGGAAGTTTGGAGCTGCTAGCTTAACTCCCAAACCGTGTTGTTGTTGTTGCGGTGAAACCGCATCGTGTTCGTGAAGATTTATCTCGCTGCCCCTAAACCGAAACATGCAGTTGATTAATTGATCACTGCAGTCTATTATAATTCTTCCATTTTCATTACCTTTGCTCCTCCGACCGACAGGCACAATAATAATCTTTGTAACTATGACTGAATGGCTCCGGCACGCACGGGTCCAATAACCGATCCCTCCCGGAATAGCCATTCCCGTAACGTTCCCCCAGCCTCTGCTGCTACAAAATGCTTTATTGCTTTGTTGAAGCTCGCTTTTCTCAATTTTCTCCCCAAGCCGACACCACGCACTCGCTTTGTTTTGTCTCTTTTATCAGAGAGAGGTTTGACTCATCGCTTCCTCCCTCCCTCCTCCTCTTCTTGCTGCCCACAGGATTATCCAGAGCTACGTGCTAAGAGAGGAGTCAGGGGCCCTCTCATCAGAGGCCTCGGATATTAACAAGGCCCACCTCATCCGGCGGGGAGGCATCATGGCGTCGCTCTACACCTCCCACCCGGCGGACAGCGGCCTCACCCTGGACCTGTCTCTGGAGATTAACAGGAAGCTGCAGGCAGTGCTGGAGGACACGCTGCTGAAGAACATAACTCTGAAGGTAAATTCCCCCCAAGCGAGCCTCACATCACTGCTCAGAGGAGGAAGAAGCTGGATGAAGGTCTGGTTTAGGGCCGATGATGTGAACGTATTTATTTCTAACCTTGGATTTATTGCATCACTTTCATGTTCCGCCATTATTGACGCCATCCACGCCTGAAACGATTAATCGTGATGAATCAGTTATAGACATAGTTATCAGTTAAGTATGGGAATAAATCATATCCAGAGTTGCATTTACTCCATTACATTTACTTGAGTAACTTTTTGAGAAAATTTACTTTTTTTCTAGTATCTGAGTGAAATTAGTGAGAGAAAACTTTGATTAAACCCTTTGGGCTGAAGATCTTCTGCTTGACTGGCCATCTGTATGAATATCGATTATTGTTTATTGATGGGCGATTTTCAGCTACTTTTTATTCACCAACCTGGAAATAAAACTATTTTATAGTTTAAATGTTTTTCAGGTCTGAATCAGAACCAGTTCTCAGAAAGTCGTTTCCCTCCTTCCGTCCGTTCATCCATCTGTCCATCCTTCTGTCTATCACTCCATCGATTAATTTGTTTAGCATTCTGTTTTTTCCATTCATCCCTCTATCCATCTGGCCATTCATTCATTCATCCATCAATCCTTTTGTTTATCCATCTATCCTTCTTTCCCCTCCTTTGCTTCCTTTTTTCTTTCCTTCCTCATCTCCATCCTTCCTTCCCTACATTCTTTACTTTCTTCATTATACCTTTCTTTTCTATCCTTATACCATCTTCCCTTCTGTCTGTCCTTTCTTCTTTCCTATCTTCAGCTGTAATTTCTGCTGTAAATTATGATTTATTGTTTAAATGTCTGAAACGATGGAGATCTCTCAGATCAGATCATGAAGAACTTAAAAAAATTTCTCCTATGTTTCCTACAGAAATCACATCACATCTGCGTCGCATAATGAACTGTTTAATCTCCAGACAATAACAAAATGTTTTGTTTTTAAAATCACTTTAAACAGGCCCGTTTGAATGAAGCACTGCGTTAGCTTGGCAGACAATTTGCCGACGCGTGAATGGCTGAATGCTGTCAGAGATCGATGAAACCATTAGTGGTCCCGGCTTATCGCGGCTAAAACGGCTTCTGTCAAAACCAAAGATGGACGAAGAAGAAACGAGTTCCTCTCGGGGCGGCGGGTCAGATTCAGGAATTCAGCGGACAACAGGATGCGTCATCCCTCTCCGTCAGCAGTTCAGCTAATTTGCAGAGATGCACAAATGTTGTTTTGAAGCCGTACTCAGCTTTTTGTAAGGCTTTTGAAAACCGGATTGCTTTTTTTTCCCCTTCTCTTTCACTTCTTTAAAGATTAGTCTTTGTCCAGAATATTAAGCGCAGCTGTTCAGTCCTCCCTCCGTCACATCAGCCAGAAGACAGAAGGATGCTTCAGCTGTTAAAGCAGGATATTAATGCTTCTTTTGGTTAATTTGTCCCTGTTAAATTGCTCCTGATTCTCACTTCAAACCAACAAGAAAGGCTTCAGTTTGTAGATGTTAGCAAATTAACTGCATTCATTTATTTACCTTTCCTTTTAGTTATTAAATTGTCTTTTTTTTAAGGAAAAGTAATTTTTGAGCTTTACTCATTCATTCTTACAGTTAGTTGCAAAAGTATTCACACCTTCTACATTTAACCCCATAAAAGCCACAAATTTCTATATATTCTGAGTTTTTTTATGATTTTATTTTGATAAACTAACATGAAGTAGTGCATTATAAATCGTACGAATAATTTTTATACAAATCAGACTTTAAAAATATGTGGTGTACATTTTTATTTAAGCCTCCTTTGTTCTCTGAAATCCTTAAATAAAACCCAGAGCAACTAGTTGCCTTCAGAAGTAAAAAAGCAGCAGCAAATTTTCAACCATTAAAGGTGAATTTTGTCTGAAACGACTGTGAAACCGTATAAATTGTTTTTATCAAATAAGTTTCATTTTTATGTTTAATAAATTTTCTTCAGTGGCACAAATGTATGGAGAGCCATTTCATTCATAACTGAATAAGTAAAAACTGTGAGAATGTATAAATAATCCATCAAGTAAAACAAATGGACCAATGAAATAAAATAAAATATTATTTAAAAAAAATATAATACAGAGCTTATTTTGTTGATCACAGATTTATTTATTTATTTATTTATTTATTTAAATATTTATTCATTATTTATTTCACAATGGTGTTTTGTGACACTTATTTTGTAATGCTACTTACAAAATAAAATGGACTTTTATTTAAATCAGTTTTATTTTTGATTCTTCGACAAAATAATATTTTGTTATTACGTCATTGGTCTATTTATTTATTTGAGTATTCATTCATTATTAACAGTATTTATTTATTTTATTTAATTCCAAATGAAACAGCTTTCCTTACAAATGACACCAAAAAAAGCAAAGCTATTGCTAAAAGTGCCTCATTAAAAACAACATTCCTTACACTGAGCGGTGTCATTCATTTTGGAAATGTTGCACACGTATTGCATGCTCAGGACACCCAGCAAAACCGCTACAGCTAGCATGCTTTTAATGCTTTTAAAAGCAAAAGTGAACTGCCTTAAAGTGGACTAGTCAAAGTCCAGACATAAATCTAGTTAAGAATCTCTAGCAAGATTTGAAAATTAATGTTCAGACATTTTACATGCAGTGTGACGTAGCTTGAAGTGCGATATTTAATGACAAATTTAGCCTATACCTGTGAAAATCCCACTAAAAAGAAAATATTTCTGGTTATAATGTGACACGATTCTGAGATTGTGGTCAGAAGAATGTCAGCCCGTCGCGGCCACCCTTTCAGCGCATGTCATCATCCCGTCTGCATGCACAGTCACAACTTTAGCTTCTCTAAAAAGCATGTGGGCTCCAGCTTTGATAAATATTTTCACATTTCGCAGCCAATCAGCTTCCTGTTGTCAAACTTCCAGGCTCCCCGCTCAAGAGCCCAAATGTGAACAGTAATTGTAATAATGTGCAGGAGTATCTTCTGGCAGAGGGTTTTTTTTTTCCCCTTTCAGCAAATGAAGGATGATTGGCACAAAGTGGGGAGTAATGATATGAAACACTCACCGGAGGAACAATAACAGAACAAAACAAAAACAAAAGAATGTCCTGACAAAAGGCAAATCAAGACTTCACTTTTATTGCTATAAATTATGGAGCTTTTCAGTTTCCAGGTCTGATTGTTGTTGTTCCACAAACAGTTTCTGTTGTCAACATGTAAAACATTTTCTATACATTTGTGCTTTTAACCAACTTCCTTTCTTCTTTCTTTTCTTTTGTTCTTTTTGTGCAGGAGAATCTGCAGACTCTGGGCTCTGAGATTGAAAAACTGATAAAGCAGCAGAAGAATCCAGCAGACGGGGTCAGGAAGAAGTGAAAATGAACTACTTGACCAACTACTACTTCTACTCCCGACGAATGAAGGGGCGTCGCAAGTGCCAGTGAGACGTGGGACCTCTTGAACCGTTTCTGTCTATTTGGAGGAAATGTCCGAGCTTACTTGAACCGTTGCTACTCCATGCACATTGTGCCACCTCTATTTATAGACCCTGACACGAGAACTTTTCTTCTGGCCCACATTTTCCTCCCCAAAGCTTTGCCAAGAGAACTCTTTGGACTTGAACTTCCTCGCGGCGTTGTTGTGAATGTTTAGCTAAACCTCCGTGGAAGCTAACTGCCAGTCAAACAATGCAGGGTTCCTTTCCATTTTGGAGAAAAAGTATGAAATCTGGTTTCAGTATTTTTCCAGGTGTGGATTAATATGGAAAGAGAAGAGCTTAAGAAAAATATTTATTTTCAGACTTCATTGCCTGGCCCGTTTTTAAATGGTTTTTTTCTCTGTCCTTTCTTCTTTGTGCCATAAAATTCTGTCTATATTTTGTCTTCTCCCTGTTCCTTCCTTCCATTTCCTTCCTTCCTTCATTCCACTTATCTTCCCTTACTTTTTCCTTGCTTCCTTTACTTCCTTTCTTCCTTCCCCATGTCTTTCCTTCTTTACTTCCTTCCCTGTGCCCTTCCTTGTTTATTTACTTATTTTGTTCATCTTTCCTTTCTTCCTTCCCTGTGTCCTTCCTTCTTCCCTTACTTTCTTCTGTCCTTATTTCTTTCCTTTCGTGTCCTTCCCTAATTACTCCTTTCCTCCCCTCCTTCCTGTCCATTGTTTTTCTTTCTTCCCTCACTTCTTTGCATCCTTCTTTACTTCCTTCCCACCTTTGTTTTTTCTTCCCTCCTTCCTTTTGTTGTTTCTTGTCCCCTTCCCTGTGTCCTTCATTCATTATACCTTTTGGTCCATCCTTCCTTTCCTTGTGTTTTTTCTTTCTTCCCTCGCCTTCTTTGCATCCTTCTTCACTTGTCTTCCTTCCTTGTGTCCTTTCTTCCATCCATTAAAACCTGTTAATGGGTTCGGCAGAAATGTCTGCCATGAAATATTAACCTTAACATTTTTAAATTTGAAAATGAATCTAAAGAACCAAGAAGTCCGGAAGAATATGCATTTCTTTCCAAAGACGTGTAGGAATCCTGAAGGTAACTAAACTGAAGCGGTCATTGCCAGCATCCCATGAAGTCTGTCTACAAATAAGCCAAATACATTTTTGCTGACTCAGCTGAACATCTGAAGCAAAACAACAAAAAGCAGATCAGTCCTTTACTTTAGGAGAACCACAATTCTACTGCTGCATTTTCTTCTGTTTATTTTTTTATTATTATTCTTATTTTTATTATTTTGCCCCCGCCCTGTGCAGGACTTGTGGCCAGTGGAGCAACGTAACCTCTCATCTGTGTGGCGCAGGTGGCAGATTTCAGGAAGCATCTTTGCAATGTTCCCCTGTAGCCGGCAGCATAACACCACCTGCTCTTCAGCTGCATTAAGCTGGAATCAGCCTGTGATGAAACGTAATGTCAAATGAAAGGTTGAAATGTACAGCTGGTCTTAAATTCTCCCACAATGAATGTAAATTTTTTTTCTTCTTCCTTTAAAATGTATCTAATTTTTTATTTTTTATTTTTTTCATTACATCTGAGTTGTAGTTTTTATTATCCTCGTGATTTTTTAGTTTTTGTTCTTAAGGGAATGTTTGGGAATTTTGAAGTAAGTCTAATTATAACTAAAAGGTTATAAGTCGTAACTCCGTCGCACCAGTTAGCCTTTCAGTGGCTAGGAAGAGTGCTAACACTCCAGCCAACTTCATACACTTACAACGCAGATTGAAACTTGAACCCAATAAAGTTTGATTTGATGTCATTTCTAAATTAAAGTTTTTAAGTAAGATGATTAAGTATCTTTTTTCCATCCGCCAGTTAACCCGTCTGGAAACACTTGACAGGTTCCACTCAGTGCGCGTTTCACACAGGAATGTAATTTATGGCGCACCGCCTCAAACTTCCATTTCCTCTATACATATTTTATCAGTTTCCGCGTAAAAAACTAATGAACACAAACATGACTAACGCTTTAAAAGCTGGGAGAATGTAAGTCTCTTGAACCAGTCCGATATTTGTCAGATTGTTTGTTTTAAGAAGGTAGAAGTCCGCTTTTTTAATGGTCCCCTCCGAAGCTAGCTGTTAGCTTTAGCTTCTCTTACAAGCTAATCGGGATTCATCTAAAATGAAGATGGCTGTCTCTAATCTTGAAGTGATTAGTGCTCCAAACTTTTTTTTTTTTTTTTGCTTTATCCTCACTAAAAACCTGTCTTGATTAAACCCAACATTTGTAGTAACATGTCAGTGTAAATGTTTTGTGACATTTTAACCATTCCTGGTTTTACACGTTGAGCACAAAAAGTGTATTTGCACTCTATGTAGGATGTGACTTTCTTTTTCTTTTTTCTGAGAAAAAAGACAAATATTTATGTTTGTACGCTCCCTTTCTCTTTTTGTAGCCCCATTAAATCGAGAGTAGAAGAAGAATCAAAGGCAGAGCAGGAAGTTTGTAGCTGCAGCTCAGGAAAGCAAAAAAAATATCTAGGGACAAAGTGCAATCCAATCCGTTTTTTGTGACTGGTGGTGTATTGTTTTTATCTTCGTTTGTGACCTTTGAATATTTAAATTATGCATGTGTGCCTTCTTTAACCTCTCCAGCTGTTGTGTTTATACTCCGTGTACATGCTTTAGCTGTCCAGGCTTGTTAGATGGACCATTAAGGCCAGTTTTTTTCCTTCCTGAGTCTATCTGCCACCATGAGCCTGCACACGCCTGCAGCTCTCTGTAAAAAGAAAACAATATTTGGGTGATCATTCAAGCCCTGCAAGATGGAGGTTAAAGAGCAACTCTTGTTACACAATGCTTGGTTTCCTCTCACCTCCTCTGATCTAATTTGCTGCAGCTGCTACAAAAGATATGCCTGCTCTTTTTTTTTTTTTCCTTGTTTTAAATGGACATGAATGGTTGCAGGCTGATCCTGTCTCCATTTCCCCTGAGGCTATGCAAAAGTGGACCGCTACGTAAATAAAGATAAAGATGAAAGTCTCGCTATCGAGGTCACAGAGACCTTAAAGCCTCTCTGCTGCGGCAGCCACTGCCCTGCATTTGATGGAACTTCACGTTTATTGCATCCGATCTCCCTTCCTTACCAAATAAGATCAATTTGTAAACCTGCAGGCAGCAGAAAGCTTCAATTTCATCTCATATTGAAACAAAACAATACTAATAAGACAAAAAGGAAAATTTGCCTTTAAATTTTGGCTTCGTTTTGTGCAAAGTGGGAGGATTGCTTCACAGATGAATTCTCCTTCAAGGTGCTCAGTTTTTGTTTTTGTTTTTTTCTCCAGTCTTGCTGTTTGTTTTTGATGCAGAATTGAAGAGCTGCCTATGCAACAGACTGGCATAGGGTATTCCAATTAAGCCCACAACTCTCTGAGGTTTTCTAATAGGCTTTCTCAGATTGTTCCCCTGCTTCCCCTTCAAATCAGGCTGGATATTTGCTGATCTCAGATTTGCTGCGTTCCTTGAAAGCCTTGAAACGAAGCCATGTTGCAGCTTTGTGTGGATGCATGGCTTATGTTTCATGAAGAAAATGGTGTTCAGTATGTGCCGATCTGTAAAAGGAAAAAAAAAGAAATAAATGAGAGGTCTGTTTTTGCTGTTCTGCAATGATTTCCCCCATTCCTGTTTTGTGGAGTATTTAAACTGTGATTATTATATATGCATTTGTAGATAAGCCCTGTAAAATGATGAGATGTTTTTAAAGAAAAAAAAATTATTCTGGATGTTTGTACATACTGTTTCCAGGGAATAAAATAAAATGAGTAAATTTTTCTCTTCTGGTTTCTGGTTTTTATCATTCATGACATTAAGTTTAAAATATAACAACCCTCTTCACTGTACTGATTTCTTAGTCATCCATCTTCTAAAACGGCGATGTCAGCAGTGTTTGAGGTCGTCTACATGACTGCGCTGTCAGTTAGAGCAGATGATTGAAAGCAGAATCGCTTCTGCAACTTAAAAAGAAAAAACTCAAAGGTGAATTTAACCTTTAAGGTTAAAAATTCAGGGCTTCGTAATTGTTTTACTGCAGCTTTAAAACATGACTGGTGCATTTAATTTTCCTAAATGTTTATGAAACCAAATCAGTCATTGTTTTCAAGAGTGTCAAAGTACTTATACCTTTAACTTTTCCACAAATAGAATGCGTTTTAGAAGGATTTTGTGTGGCAGACCGACACAAAATAGCACTAAACTACCTTATATTGTCCTTAAATTGAATCCAATTCCAGTTAGAGGTCACCTAATAGATAAAGAATCAGAATGAGTTTCATTCACAAAGTTTGTGCACAAGAACACGATATTTGACTTCAGTTCTGCTTTGCTTTAAAAAAAAAAGAAACTTAAAATATGAATATTTTTAAAAAATAAAATGATCTTTTTTCTCTCAAGTCTGAATATATGCATTTTTTTCACAAAATATGAATTAATGCAAATATGTATTTTATCAATTTTGCAAGTGGTCCTTTGTAGTGCTGACCTGAAAGTAAAAGTCTAAGAAGTTTGTGTCCAGGATGTGTGGGGTCTGCAGTGATGTTAGCTACATTTTTTTAGAATGGCCTAGTCAAAGTCCAGTTGAGAATCTATAGGAAGACTTGAACATTCATCCTCAGAGATCCTCATTTAATCTGAGAACTGTTTCACAAAAAAATTAGCAAATGTGAAACTCAGTTTAAAAACAAATAAATGCACGCCACACTTTTCAGATTTGGTTTTAAGATTTTGGTGGGAATTAAAACTTTTGCAAGGCACAGTATGACTACATCGTACATCAAAAGTGAATTCCTTAAAAGACCAAGACGAAATGGTGTCATTCATCAGTCTGAGGTTGAAAACGTGAAAGCCTTAAAATGAAAAAACAAAAAAAGAAGTGAATTTATCCAAATTCCATCAAGCCAGGATTGAAATCGTCTCCATGTCTGTTGTTTTGCATCCAAACAGCGGCCATCAGAGCAGTTTGGTGAACAGTACACCTAGACACCACGTCAGTCTGCTCACATCAAAATTCACCAGCGCCACTGGCGCTTCATTCATTCCTCTTTCCCCGCAGATGAATCTACAGACATTAAGGGAGAAAAAAAAAAACCCGCCTCCGCACCGACTGACAGCACCTGCCTGCTAAAAAAAAACAAAAACAACTTCATTCAATGGAAGAGAAATTTGCTTCCTTATAGATTCTGGTCACGTCTTGGTGAATCTTACCATTTTCCACACAGCCAGTAGCGGGCAATGGGTTCAAATCTCCAATTCAGGCCGGTGGATACCGACCGCCGGGCTATTTTTAGCCCGGAGAAAGGCCCCCTATCAGCTTAGATGACCACCCTTGAATTCATAAAGCATCGAGCGTGTCCTTTGGGCCGAAGCTGCGAGCATGATAGCAGCTCTTTGAGGAGCAGATAACAGCCTCGTCCGGTCCCTGCGTGTCTGTTCAGTTTACTGCTGTCCACCATTAAAAACTCACCCGAAGCCTGCAGCCTCCGGCCGCTGAATGGAGCCTCATAATGAATGTTATTACAGTCCAGTTTACCTTCTGTCTTATGTAACTCCACGGTCAAAAATAGGTCCTTTTTAATTGAGAATATTAATGTGACCATCTGGTCCATCCCACCAGGGTTAAAGTAGTTTTTCATTAGAGTTTAGTTTCATTTCAGGACTTTTTGTCTAATTTAGTTAGTTTTTAGAGTGTGTTTAAAACATTGTAATAAGACAAAACTAACTTAGAAGTGACATTTCAGCAACATATAGGAGCCTGTTTTAAGTCAATAACTTCTTAAAGTTGATGAAAAACTTCTGGTTCCATTTGCCGATTACTTCGATCATAACATGGGAAAAATGTCTTGTTACAAGTGAATTTATAATGAAACTACTACTTTTTCCATCAATATTTATGGATTGTTTACTTAAAACAGGCTCCTATAACTTGCTGAAAAGTTATTTGTAAGTTTGCTTTTCTTATTTCAAGTGTACTACGACAAACACTCGGTAAAAGATTTTGTGCATTTACGGTGTAGTGTATTAGTTTGTTCATACATTGTTTAATTTTAGGTGCAGAATTCAATAATGTCGAACTATTGTATTGAGATTAGATATACATCGATTGAGTAATGAATAATAACATTTAAAAAATTGTAATTATTATTGTTGAACAACCAACTGACATTTGTGTTTTCTCCCAACGTTTGCTGTCGCCATTTTGCCACCAGAAGGACTATGGAGTGCCGTAATTTGCCGACAGCTGACGTAAACTGCTTGCATGGGAGAAATAAACTATTTCACGAGTTCGATAGGCTAATAAATAGATTCATAAACACAAAACGAAAGATATTAAATATATATTTTCAATATGTTTTCGTTTTACAAAAGCGCGATATAATTCCAGTTAGTTTTTCCCCATTAATTACGTTTTTATTTATTTCAGTTAAAAAAAATGTTTTCTCAATTTCAGTTTTTATTTTCTTAGATTAAGAGATTTAGTTAACTAAAATAACCTTGCATCCAATATATCTCTGCGATACATTAATAAACTAATCCAAAGAAGCTGCTGCGGGTCTTCATCGCTTCGGAGTATGACAGTTCCACAGCATATGGCTCTGATGTTCTTTGAACTTTGCTTCATGAGAAATTTGTCAACAAATTTATAGAACAAGACAAGTTCAGCAAGTTGAAGCTGAAACTATACGTCCCCTGCTTGCTGTGTGCGTCTGGAAAATGTCTCCTGTCTGTTCTGCAGAGGACTGACAAGTTAAAGCCCCGAGTTGACGCCTGCTGAGTTTAAAACATGAAAGGGATCAAGTTTTTTTTTTATTAGAAGGGGGAATTTGATTTTGCTTTCAACAAAGAGGAAAGAAACAAAGTCACTGAATAATCTTTGTACTTCAGTGGAAATTTAAACGCTGCTGGGAAAGCTTGCATTTAGTCATCATGGTCCCCTTTTAGATTGATACTTTTATATTGTTTATTCTAGATTGAATACTTATACAGTCAAAAAGAATTCTACAAAATAAAAGGATGCACAAGTTCCTATTAGAGCCATCATAGAAAGAAAATGGAGTAAAAAAAACTTGACATTTTCTGAGTTTCAAAAGTAGAAAATAATCAACTTTTGAAATTCACAAAATAAATATATTTTTTCTTTTAGACTTTTTCTAGATTAATCTAAACATTTCTGAGTTTTGTTTCTAACAATTTTTTCAATTTTTTTGTTTTAGCAATTTCTAACTCAAAATTTTAGTTTTTTTTCTGAGATTAATCTCAAAAATTTTAAGTTTTTGGGCAGAAATTTACTCCTTTTTTTCCATCTACAATACAATGTTTACAGAATATCTACAATGTGTAGAGAACATCAAAAATATTATAAACAAATGCTTGGAATCTGAAAAAGTAAAATGGTAATTGGCACGCTATTGGCTGGCTCTTTCAAAGCAGCCAATCCAGGAAAGCCATTCATTTTCCTTGGCGCTGATTGGCTGAATCCCCAACAGCGGAAATGCGGCAGACGTTAACTTCTCCTGTACTGCTAAGGCGGCTTCTATTGTTTGAATTAAAGCATATTAATTCATCTTAGGTGTTTAAATTGTCATAAAGGCAATTAAATTAGAGGGTGTCTCATGTATTTGAGCTGTTTTTAGCCGGATGCTGTGGTCCCTAATCCCTACGATTACTATTAGTGTTTGGCTGCCATGTTGGAGAGCCTCAACATGACTTTTCAAAACCTGCTTCTTTCTTTGTGGCCAAATAACTCAAATTTTCATCTTCTTTTACTTTCTTTATTGAAACCGTTTAGACCTATAACTACTGTGTTTATTAGTTCTCAGTAATGCTGTTGCTTGTTCTATACCAATGATTAACAGCAACTGTGATAAAAGTTTATCGGGCAATATGTCATGCTGCCTGTGTTTCGAGCATCAGCAAGTCTAAAACGCAGAGATTGCAAGACTACAGTAGCATATAAGTAGGAAGGTACAAGCAGCAGATTTTTATTTCTTACAAGAATAATGTGATGTTTAGCACAACAACCTGCGATAATCTGAGATAATCTTAGATTCATCTTCTTATCAGACACTTACCTGAAAGTCCAGAGCCCCTGCAGAACTGCTGACATTTTGAAAGTTTGCAATCTTGCTGCGTCCAGAAGAAAAAAACAAAAAAACAGTGACCCAACCTTCTTCTTTAGCAGTATACTTCTTCTAATTCCCCTTGGGAACCAGGTATTTGAGTCCTGTTGGGGAACCAGACAATTTTCTACCTAAACAAAGGAATTCTTTCATCACTTTTGGTCTGGATTCTCAGACTCCCTGGTCTGAATCTTATCATCTTTAAAGTGAAAAACCCTTAAAGCTTCCAGGCTGAATCAGGAGACTTTGAACACTCTGTGAAATCTCTCTATGTGTGTTTAAATTCATCTTTTGAGTCACGATGAGTTTGTGGTTCTCAGGATGATTGTGTCTATTTCAAATAAAAACTGAGATCATGATCATAAGCTTTTTTTTAATTTTTTTTATAATTGAAACAACTTATTTTAAGACGTTTCTTCTGGTAAAATGGCATCTTTTTTTGACTAGTATAACTAAAACAAAACTTCTCATAGCTTGGCCCTAATACCCCGTTGTAGGCTTCTCACGATAACAAATTTTGCTGGACGATAAATTGTCCCAGAACTTATCGCTATAAACGATAACATTGTTGTTTTGAGAAGATTTTCAAGTAATATAATAGTAATAATGGCAAGAACATATTCTCAGCCAGAGAGATCAAAGTTTATTGATCTCACACAGATCAATAAACTTTAAATTCTAATGAACATTTAAACACTGGAACTGGAGGACATTTGGAATATCCAAGATAAATCAAGAGAACAACAGAAACAACAAATAAAATGAATAATGAAGTGTCTGTAAACAAAATTATCTTTCAAAAAAGGACAGTTGAGACCAAAACACCAAACTGAAGACTTTTATAATTCAGTTTGTGGTAAAAAAAAAAAAAAAAAAAAAAAAAAAGATAAATCAAGCAAATGGAAATGACTGAGTTTCTTTTAATTTATCATGTGATCAATTGATTTATTGATTATTGTGAGAAGGCCTTCTCCATTGTACAATTCATAGAAGGAATGATTGAAATAATCATTCTTTTTTTTTTAAATTGTAATCTAATTTTTAGAAAATAAAGCAAAAAAAAAAAAGATTTTATCTTTAAGCCCAATAGTATCCAGATTTCATGGAAAATATATCTCAATCAGACGAAGCCTTTGTGTGGGCATTTGCTTTGCTCTGAATCTCGGTTCACACGCTGGCAGGTCATTCAGTTTACATTACGCAACTCAAACAGCGTCTGCGGCCGACCGTGTTCACCGGAGCTCCATGAGAGCCACAGAGAGCCGACGTGAGCCAAATCCAGGCAGATGGAGGCCACAGAGGACCGACTCTACCCGGGAACCTGAGCAGATGGACCCATGAAGAGCAGCACCTGGTTTTGGCACTAAACTGTGACACTCTCTGTATGAAATGAGGCAAAAAAAAATTACATTTACGAGTCAATACGCGTTGAAACGAGTCAGGAAGAGAGGTAAAAGAAAGGTAAAAATCTGAGATTTTAAGCAGAAATTTAAATCTTTTTCACAGTAAAACATTTGTTTCTGCTTATGTAAAATAGTCCACTTTATGTTTGCATATTTATTTTAATTTAGCATCTCTGTTGGGGTCTGATAGGGTTGTGATGATTAGCAATCAGCAGTAATTATCTTCAGGTGCTGACATTTATTGTTTGGACAAATTGCAGCAACTCTTTGCTCCAACTAAACCCCTCTGAAGAAAATTACATTTGCATAACGTCTTAATGTGTTGTTTCTCTAAATCAGTTTCCTGATAGATCTGTTACCTAAAAGATATTTAAATATGCTTTCAACACCTTCAGTGAGAAAATTCAGAAGCAAGACTTACTGTAATTATGGTAAAGTTGGTGCTGGATGAGTTTAAGTGCAGATGGAGTCTGTAGGACGTGGCTGGCAACAAATATTTTGCTGGATTTAACTGAGAGAAAGAGTTTTATCCAGATAAAACTTTCCAAACTGTTGCCAGAGAATTTTTAAAACATTCAAGTCAGATTTTTATTGAATATTTCTGAATATTTCGCATGTCATCCACAGATTGAGAGAATCAGTTAAGCATTTAAACTTCACCTGAAAATAGGACATTACTGATCTGTCAGAAAGTGGGTGCACCTTTTGAAGTGACCTTGTTGAATTTCAAACGGTTACAGAAGGATCATTCTGTCAGTTCAATAAAGGATTCACTTTTTTTACAGTTTTGCTAATGTTGCCAAAAAAAAAAAAAAGTGCTGTCAATTTACTATTCTTTAAAAAGAACAACAATAATTAAAGTATTTTGGAAGAATTGCTACAAATTTCTGTTATTTTCTCATTTGTCACACAGCAGACAGACGACTGCTTCGACAGCAATCCGTTCTGTCCACTAAATTAAGACATTTACTCTACACTTACTGATAAATTACAAACTTTCTAATAACTACAGCAGCTTAAATATCTAATCAGCCCCACAGAAACTCATTCAGTTGAAGCCAAAGTGCAGATTAGAAAAGCAGTGCAAGAAAACTCAATTTCCACACGTCAGCAAATATGTGTTGGGTTTACAAGCAGTTCAGTATAAAAACAAAATGCACCCAAAGAGCAGGATTTGGACCAAGAAACGCTGAACTTACCAGATTAGTTCGTTTCTGCTGCAGCTTTCAGATGGAAGGACAAATATTGGCGTAAACAACATGAAAACTGTTCTGTGTAATCAGTTCACACTGCTGCTGAGCTTCTCTTGGCATCTTTTTGATTGATTACAACAAATTTAAATGCCATCGCCCACTTCAGCCTTGGTGCACAGGCCACCATGTGTCGGTCTTCTAATGACTTCATTGTTCAGCAAGAAGTTTGAATCAGTGGAAAAGGCTCATAAAACATCCACTTCCTTGGCGATAATCGATCTAACAGGGGAAATAACTCTAAACATTGACGATAAGAAATATACGAAGCATTTGACACAATAAATCCTGACATATCGTCTAAGACAATGAGCGTCAAACTCATTTTCATTTTGGTCCAAATCAAGACCATGAATGCTCTTAAAGGGCCGGTTGTGCCAGATTGTATTGGTAAAACCTGATCACAAGCTGTTAAAAATATCAATGAATTCTTAAAATTAAATATTATTGATCTCGTCTTTTCAGTTCCTCCAGGATTTTCTGATTCTTTTTGTATTTTTTTGCAATAAAAATCAAAATGTTTGTGGTATTTATTTGCAATATTTGTGCTTATTTATGACACTTATGTGACTTTTTATTACTCGCTGAAAAGATCATGGACTATAATCTGACATCAATTAAGGTTTAGGCAGTTTTTTAGTACAAGTAAGAAAGTTTTTGACAATTTTTGAGAGAAATCTGCAATAAGTTCTCAATTATTAGTGCAAAAACAGTGTGGCGATTTGTTGATTTTGTGTGAATTTACAGAGGGTTTGGTAGAAGAGATGTGGTGTATAAATGGGTGAAAAGTTCAAATATGAATAAGCAGAAACTTGTGGAAATGGTGAACTTTTTAGACATTACTTGTGGCGTCCCACAGGGATCAGTGTTAAGTCCAAACAGTTCAGTTTTGTTTCAGTATGTCAAATATATATTTAATACATCAAAAATGGAAACCTTTGTCTTACATGGACATAACACAAATATTTATTTGTTCTGGACCAAATATATGGCAGATTTTAGAGGCTGTTTCATCAAAAATGATGGTTTAACCTAAACCTGAGTCTAAATAAAACCAAATTTATGACAATTGGTTGGTTAAAAATACACAGGGACACAAATACATATGAAATTACATCTCTGGGTATAATTGTACATAAGAATATATATATATATATATATATTAAAAAAAACACAACAAAAAACAATGTGTTCATTCAACAAGAATGAGTTTGTGGATTTCGGTACGGTGGAACTTGGAAAAAAGTTCAAATAAATCAATTTTAAAAATAAAAGACACACTTTGGGGAGATAAATAGCTGAGAATGGGTCCTTGTACTGTTTTGTCACGCGGGATTCAAACACTGGTTGCTGTTTTAACAAATCTTTACTGTGTAACATTGAAATTTGGAACAAAAGTGTTTGTTTTATTTGTGAAATAAATGATTTGTAGGTAACTTAATCTAAAAAGGACTGATTTTTTTTAACTTCTACCTGGACAGGACAGTCTGTTTTGAATGTCTGATAAGCTTGTAATTTACCAATAAGGCATCATCGCACTGCTACAAATCGAGCTCTCCTTCAGGATTTTACCATTTCATCTATTTTCCCAAACCTTCATGCAAAGATTTAACGAACAAGGTGCAGCTTCTCACCCTGAGTGAGGTCACGTTGATGGTAATCTGTTTACTTTCCCTTTGAGCAGCCAAAATGTCTGCTGATACACAGGCAATTTGAAGCAATTACTCTTAAAGCAGCTGATTAGCTTCTCCATCTGGGAGCTCGACGCCAAATGTAAAGTCCCGGCCAAACAAACAAACAATGGTCAGTGATAATGCACGTCTCTGGCAGGAGGCCATCGGTGTTTCTGCACTCATGTTGTTGTTTTTCCCCCCAAAAAAACACTCGGCCTCATTCGCACTCATTACCTCAGCAAATCATGTCTAAACAATGTTCTGCAGCCAAAACAGCTGAGCTCACTTTCATTCAGTATTTTTTTTTAGGTCCTGATTAAGATGTACGGCTCTCTCCTTTTAGGAGGGCGACATTAGCATAACACATCACACTAATGCATTTTAAAGGTGCCCAGCTTAAGGGTTTATTAATATTCCTCAGAGGGAAGTGCAAATCTCTTCTGTAAGAGCCACTTCATAACACCAGCTGGCATGATGTTTATTAAAACATTTGCTATTGGCTTTTAGAGCGAGGCTTGGGGGAGACGCTGCCCTGAGGTTAGCGTCAGGAAGGATTCAGGTGAGAGTGAAAACACCGGATTGTACATCAGCTGCACAAACGTTAGGCAAATACTCTCTGTGTCTAACAGGCAACATTTCAAATAGAGTTTTTCTTTTATCTCCAAAACCTGATTCAGCTCGTGATTGCATCACAAAGAGAAGCTAAAAAGGTAAACCTGTGTTGCATACTGATAGGAATGTAGTCTGAAAGAAGGCCGTGTAAATTTTTTACATTCCTCATTATGGTTCAAATCTTGTCATCCACAATAAATTTAAAGACTCAGGGGGAAAAAATGTCACTTCTTCGGGTTTGGTCCTGGTTTCTGCAGCGTCTAGGCTCAAAAATGGGACGTTTATGAAATGCTGCACTTTTTCGGATAGGCATCTTCTAATTATTAAATTTCCATTGCAAACCTGTGCAAAACTTTGTCGATATTCCGCTAATGTCAGAAAAACACAATTTCACAATTGCAGTATTTCCGTTAAATAAGAAATTAAAACCATATCATTTAAAAACATGCTGCGTCATCATCCTCCTGTCACTTCCTGTCGTCTTTTCCTCCAGCCGGTTGTTGATCACATGACTTTTGTGATGCAAAAACAGCAATTTTGCCAAATACACCAAATTTGATGCAGCCAAAAAACTGCCTCAAGAACTTTTTTATTGAAAAACGCAATTGATGCGTTGCCATTCAGCAAATTTATTTTCAGCATTCCAATTTGCACAATCATGTAGTCAATAGAAACGCAGCTACCGCCACAATCTTGATAGCAGAACGTGGCAACCAGCGGTAGGCCTGTCACAAAATATCAATTAATCGCTTGAAAAAACTATTAATTTTCATTTGCTTAATTTATAATTTTTCTCCTTTTTCTCTCTTTCTACCAAACCTGGTCTTCAGTCTGGTGCTTTGGTCCCATCTATCCCTTTTTTGATAGACAATAACGTTTACAGAAACATCAGAATTTACTTTATCTGTTGTTTCTGTTGTTTCGTTTATTTAATTTGGATATTTCAAATGACTTCCAGTTCCAGTGTTTACATGTTAATCAGAATTTAACGTTTATTGATCTTTGAGAAAGTGTTCTTGTATTATTCTTTCATTACTACTATTATATTTCTCGAGAATTGTCTGAAAACAACAATATTGTCGTTTATCACAATAAGTTCTGGGACAATTTATCATTAGTTATCGTGACAGACCTAACGAGCAGTGCACCGATCAATTGTTGATGCCAATTTAGCAACTTTATTGCTGTATTTTGAGACTTTTCCAACCCTTCCAGTTAGGGTGCGTTCACACCAAACGCGTTTTGTGCGTCCGGTTTACATTCAAAGTTTATGTGGAGGCTCGTTGAGGGCCTATTGTGGTGCGTTTCGTGCGGCGCAGTTTGGAGCGTTGGATGCACCCAACGTGTCCGACAAATAGGCGAGCAGCGGAAACAACGCATAGAGTGGTTTGACGCATCTGTGCCTTCACATAGACTTTGAATGTAAACCAGACGCACCTGATGCGCGAAACGCTGGATGTAGAGCAAAATGTCAAGCGTCCGCTTTTAAAGCGCAAACGCGTTGAACTTGAAGCGACGTGTTTGGTGTGAACGCACCATTACTGTTTTAAAACAGCTGCCAGTGTTGTTGTTGTTGGGTTTTTTTAAATGTCAGTATTTCCAAGATGTACCAGGTCGGTTTGGATAATATTTCCACAAGTATTTAATTAATTTGAGAAAACATCTCATTCAATTGAATCCACAAGAAATACGTCTTGACTGATCTTGAAACTTCCTTTTATTTTCACAGACGTTAAAGCACCACCTCACAACAGCCCTGAAAGCCGGAGACAGACAGCAAGAGAGAGGCTCTTCATCACCATTTCATCACTTCACGCTGCAGTATGTACAACAGGCGTCCGCCCCGCAAACACTCTCCTCGTTTTAAAAGACACGGCGGAATAAATACACGTCTTATTTTACACGATGTTTAATATAAACAAGTACCTGTCATAGTACAAATTGCACTTGCCGACGGCTGTGAGGTAAAAACACATTGTGAGCTATACAAGACAAATGCTTTTAAATATCAACCGGCTTATCGCAGCGGTACCGTAAGCATCATGATGTGGGATTATCTGAGAACCATCATCATCCTCATCACTACAGACATGGAGGTGACTGCTTATCCAAGTAATTTAGACAAAAAATAAATAAGAATATTTGGGGGAGTAAATTACAAGAAAGGATGTGCGTTTTGTTTTGTTTTTGTTTTTTTGTTTTAATCTGTGTGCGCTGTGTTTCTCAATCGCAGCGCTCCAGAGCCGGACCAAAGCTGAATGAGGCCATGGGCTGAGTTTTTCCGGGGGGGGGGCACCAGTTAAACCAGTCTGCCACCAGAGGGCACGAACCATATTTTATCTTACTTCTTTGCTTTTTTGTATGTGATGTTTGAAATTTTTAGTTAAATACATTTTGAGTTTAAAATTTACATTTTTTTCACGTAACAAACCATCCACTGTCGCCACATACTTGCTCAGGAAAGTTAATAACTCAATGCTGGTCTTTCTTTGATTGAAACATTTGTACAAATTAACTGAATCTGAAAGCTTTAAATTCTTATTAGGATTATTAGCGTGTACCTGATGTTTTCTGAATATATAACTGAATGTTTCGTTTCTTGTTTGTTTTGTCGATTCTATATCGATAAACCTAACAGAAAAAAACAAGTTGTTTTACATTAAATTAATGAGCTAATGATTAATTAAATCTCTGGTTAAGATTGGAAAAAATGATCAGTTGACTCAAATTATCTGTTTAGTAAATAGAATTGTGTAAAAATACTCCATTGAAACAAACTAAATAGTGAAATCAATAATTTTTTGAGGCTATTAAAGAGATTTTTCTGCTGTTGAGACTTTTCCAAGTGGTAGACAAAAACTGCTATACTAAAGCAGATACGGGCAGAGAAATTAAATTTAAAATTACTTAATTTCTAGTTCTAAGGGAGTAAGTAGATCTGAAATCTTAATTTATTAAAATCCTGAATCACAGTTTATTCTCTAAAGTCAAACACATGCTTAATCTGTTAACCAAAAGAAAAATGCTTTCTAAGCTCAGACACAAACAAAAATAATTAAATTATCTTTTAATGTTGACTCTTGTTAACTCAGTGAACGTTTTATGGTTGAAAATCTGTCTAATCAATGTCTATTTATATTTTTGAATATCTAGGATACAATAGGAAAGTGTTGGATCTAAACGTTTAAGATGAACTGATCCTGGCTGATATGATGTTTATTTATTGGAGATCTGACCTCAGATTGTGACTTATAAAAAAAATATCATATAAAAGGAAAAAAGTGCTGCAGGTCTACAATGAAAGCATGAAAAAAAAATACTTAACATGTACTGAGATTAAACTGGCAGTTTCCCCCAACATACACAATATACAGCTGCAGCTGCAGCGTTAATGTTGAAATCAACAGGAATTTTTAAGCCTTGAAGGTTTTACTGTCTATTAGTGCAACTTGTGTTTTTGTTGAATTGTTACAGGTCATGTAAGAATTAAATTTCTCTCAGGCCCAGCAGGTAAGCTAGCAGGGGGCGCTAAGCCGTCACAAACGCAGCTTATACCTGGTGTCAACAGAGATAAACTCCAGCGTGTCTGAGGCCCAGCTTGGATTAAACCTAGCAGCCCCTGCGGCTACTTAATCTTTTAATCGGTTTCATTACGTTTCCCTATTGTCTCAGAAAAAACAGCAAAATAACTAAAAGAAAATAAATAAACCTAAAAAAATAAAACTACATTCATTAGAAAAATTTGTATAGTTTGTTTAAAAACTTTTCTTAATAGATGTGATGACAAATAAGAAGTTTTGATGTCCATGTTCTAGTAGCTTAGTATGCTTTGGGCGCCCCCTGGTGGTTTGGAGTCCCAAGCAGCAGCTTAGCTCATTTCTGCCGCATGTTGGCTTCAGAGCTTAAGCATCATGATGGGGGATTGTTTTAAAGCCTGCGTCATAATAATCATCTCCACAGATAAAAATGAGGCTGTTTATCCAATAAATTTAATTTTAACAAAATATATAGTTTTTGTGAATAAATCACTTTAGTGATGGATTTTTATCTGGTGGCAGATGTTTAAAAAAACAGGAAAACTTTTTAAATCCTCATTTTTCATAAAAAAGTTTTACTTAATAGAAACATTTTAATGACTTCTTTAATAAATGATATCATAAATCCTCTGAGACAGTTAAAAGTATGTTCATAACATACTGAAGAGAGTTGATTAGGATGGTTTGGGGTCCTAAGCAGGAGCTTGGTGCACTTATGCTTTTGGCTGGCTTTAACTGTAAAAATCATTGTAGATTTTAAAACCCAACATTGATAAAAATGGGATTGCTTAATTAAAAAAAAATTAGGGTTAAAAAAATACTTTTATGAATAAATTAGGCTGGTGGATACGTTGTTTCTTTGGGTAAAATTTACTTTTAGACATTTTATAACCAGAAAAATATCTGTTTTTACTTGATTTTCTGACTGAAACATCATGTTTTATATTGGGGCGAAAAAACTCGCTTAAATGTTTATAGACATTTTCTATAATCATTTTTTTATGTTTGTGTTTTCAAGTTACCTGAAAGCTCCACCCAACCTCCATCATCAAAACAATTATAAAAAATTAACCATTTTAAAGTTTTTTTCTTATTTACATTCATTCATCTCACAGTGAAGCAGTTTGTCTTGTGTGCGCTCTTAAAAATAATTTTCAGAAGTTTTGTTTTACATCTAAAAAAACCTTTCTACTTCTTTTCAACTTAAAATTCAGAAACCTTTTGAGAAAAATATAAAAGTAGACTAAATGATGCACTTTCAAATAACAAATTGAAATTCTTTAAATGTTTATCATGAAAGATGATAAATACATAAACTGTAAAGAAATTTACAATTTCTTTACAATTGTAAATTGTAAAGAAATTACAATTTACAATTGTAATTGTAAATTACAATTGTAATTTACAATTGTAAATTACAAGGGGGGCTCTCAATGCAGTACGTTGAGAGCCCCCTGCTGGCCTGGGAGTGTATAGCAGCAGCTTAGATCGCTACTGCCTTGGTCCGGCTCTGGTGTGATTATTTTAAAATGCTCTCCTGATATAAGTCGGGTAGTTTATCCATTGCGTTTAGAGTAAAAAAAACAACAAAAAACAAAACCCCCCCCAATATTTTAGTTATTAAATAATAGCTTTTTAAAAATGACAAAAGCGAACTACCTTGCTCTTTCTTCTTTTTGGCAAATTTGGATTATATATATATAAAGTGTTTGGTTCTGGATGATTTTCCAAACTTCGTCACTATGTTCTACATTTTTGAAAACACCTTAAAGAAAATTCCGCATACCTGTCCCAAAATGATGATCGATTTGGATGCGTTTTAGTTTTATTCACACAGGCTGAAAGTTTTTTCTTCTTCTTCTTCTTTTTTCTTTTAAACAATAACAATAAGTTAATTTCAATATCTTCCTTCACATCTCGGACTCAGAGTGAGGCAGTTTCCCAGTCCCCATCAGGCTGCTGTCGCTGTTGTCCAGGGCGGCGCAGTCCGACCACATCTCCAGCGTACCGGGCTCCAGAGCGGACACGAAGCCGCCGGAGCACCGCGACAGGTCGCAGGAGCTGATGTGCAGCCGGCGGTCCGCCTGCCTCGGGCAGCACAGCAGCCTCTTGAAGGCCTTCCTGAAGTCCGGACTCCGGCAGTAAATGATCGGGTTAAAGGCGGAGTTCACGTAGCCTAACCAGTTCAGGAACACAAACAGGTTCTTGTCCACCACCTCCGCGCAGAACACCCGCACCACGTTGACGATGAAGAAGGGCAGCCAGCACAAGGTGAACGTCCCCATGATGATGCCCAGAGTCTTGAGCGCCTTCTGCTCTCTGAGCGCCAGGATCTTCGATGGCCTCTTCTTGCACTTGGAGGTCAGTCCGGTTAGGGTGTTGTGGAACCTGCCCTCGCACTTGTCGATCTTCCTCAGCTGCTTTTTGGCCTCCCTGTACACCCGCGCGTAAACAAAAATCATGACCAGGAGCGGAATGTAGAAGGAAATGATGGATGAGGAGATGGCGTAAGCCCTGTTGGTCACAAAGTCGCAGCAGTGGGGGTCATCGTAGCAGGCGGTGTCCACGCTGTCGCGGGACCAGTGCATGAGGATGGGGAGGAAGGAGACCAGCCCGGAGATGCCCCACACCACGCACACCATCGCCCTGGCGCGGGCTTTGGTTAACAAGCTCTGGTAGCGGAAAGGTGAGGTGATGGCCACATACCTGTCGATGGCGATTACGCACAGAGTCTCTATGCTGGCGGTGACGCAGAGCACGTCCACGGAGATCCAGAACTCGCAGAAGAACGAGCCGTACATCCAGGAGCCGCGCACCTCCAGCGCCGCGCCAAATGGCACAACCAGAAGCCCCATGATGAGGTCCGCGCTCGCAAGCGACACGATGAACACGTTGGTGAGTGTCTGCAGCCGCTGGGTCTTGGCTATAGCCACGATCACTAGGATGTTCCCGAACACGATGGACAGGACGATCAGACCCATCACCAGGCTCATCCCGGCCAGCCAGTGCTCGGACGCGGCCGCAGCGGAGCCCGGCGGGTCGGACGCCTCGCTCCCGGTGCCGTTGTGGAGGTTCACCGGCGAAGACGCGCCGCCATCCCCCATGACGGGCTGCAGCTGCACTCTGAGCCCGCTCGGTTCGAGTTCATCAGAAGACCCGCAGCTCTTATCCCATCGCGCGTCAACTCCATCTGGAGCTCCTGCGCGGATCTGCGCCTGATGCCTCACCGGACTGGGACAGCGAGGCAGGCGGTGACATCACCGCGGCGCACTGGCCAATCAGGGAGTCCGGCTGTGTCCCAGCGGCGAGGATGAGGAGGCAAAGCGGCACCTGAGCTTCAAAATCCTTAAAACAACAGTTTCTCTCCTCTGAATGCGCATTACTCAGAGAGACTGAAGAAAACTTTGAGAACATGTTAAGTACACGACAGGGGCGCATCCAGGACGTTTTAAAAGAGGGCGGCCCCATGGGGAAAATAAGGGGTAGTTGATGTTGGAAAAGTTAATTTAAGGAGACGTTTTATCAAGCTTGCCTTTAAATGTTCATACTCAAAAATGAGACTACCCAAAATGTATCTCAGTGATTAAATTCGAAGATTTAACTGTTTGTAATCAAACACTTAAAACTACTGAAAAAATTTTACAAAATAGAGTTTTTTCAAAAAATAGAAATAGCACATTAAAAAGGATTTTAAAAGAGAAATAATGACTGTCATTGACATCCTCCTCAAGCAAAGCAAGCCACTAAAGAGTCAGACTTTTTACAAAGTGCTTTATTAAAATACATTCATGGAAAGTTTAGTGAAGGGAAAAAGTATGGTCGAGAAAGGCAATGTTTTGATCCTACAAAGTGTGGAAAACGACTGACTGGAGAGAACAAAAACGCACAGAAGATCACTGCAAAAATTTTGTCAGGAAAATTCAGTGGAAGGACAAACTGAAGCAAAATCTGTTCAACAGCAGCAGCGATTCAGGAGTTACAACAAAGATGTTTTCAATAAATGGGCTAGAACTGTTACATTTCTTGTGATCGCCTCCATGTCCCGCTGCACTGATGCAGTAATTCATGCAAAATTAGAATTGAGGGAATAAAAGGCAGAGAACATGAACATATTGTTCAAAAATATGAGTCTTTAGTTTAAAAAAACAAATCACATTTATTGGTTGAATTTAATATTCTGTTCCAGAAACCGGTATTTATTATTATAATAACAGATTTAAAGAAGCACTTGAAATATATCACTCTATCTAATAAATATATTATATATTATTATATAAGAAATGTGTTAAATGAATAATTTAAATTGAAAAACAAAGTGTTTAAACAGAGGCTACATATAAAAATGCTTTTCCTCTCATGTTACATTTAATGTTTATAAATTATTTTTAAAATCATCTGTAAGCACAATAGGCAGATATTTAGCAAATGCATCTACATTAAACTTAATAATAGTTGACATTTCTGTGATTCTGTGTACAAACATCGCATGTTTATAGCTTTTAATTAGGCTTAAATTTCATTTTAGGCCCTTTAAATGCAGTTTAAACTCATTTAATGTCCCAGTATTCCCCAGTTCACCCTCCATTCAGTTTTTTCTATAAGTAAATGAACATTTTACAGGACGAGTGGAGCCGTTTACTCGTCTCAATACCTGAATGTTATACGACTGTTTGGTCAAAACTCCTTCAGACTGTGGGAACTTGCCGTGCCCGAGACATTATGAACCACAGAGTTTCATCACATGCCATCACAAACAAGATTTGTTTTCCCACAGGTCCAGTTTATAATTTATATTTTTTTTATCTCCAAGAATACATTCCCTGCGCATGAGATCCATCTCAGCCACAGTCCTGCGCGCTGCTTCACGGCAGCTGTGCTGCACCAAACTTTTCTCAACGGGGACATAAAGCAGGCAGAGCTTGGCTGCCAGCCAGACGCTTCATTTCATGCATCGCAGTGAAGTTCGCTCGTCATTAAATACCAGCATGAATGAAAAAGTTCAGGTGTGAACTGGGGATGGACAGCAGAGAAACGGCGAGAATAAAAACTACTATTCTGGGTTTCAAAAATCTATTTTTTGGAAATTGTCTGTTTATTCAACTGAATTAAGACTATTTTTACCACTGAGTCCAAAAATGTCATCCATTTTTCCCAATCAGGTCTAATTACATCTAATTTGATTTAAAGAAATCTGATCTTCTGACTAAATTGATGACATTATCAGTTCATTTCTATTAATATTTCTCATCCAAAAAAAATTTCTAACAGAGTGCATTAATACAAACTTGGATTTCTGTAAATTGAAGGGTAAATACATGGAAATTGAAAATTAAGTCTTCATTGTGCAAAATATGAAGTTTAGCTCAGAAAGTTGACCTGATTGAGCAAAACCAAAGTGATTTTTGGATTCAGTGCATCAGAATTACCCTAAGACAGTTGACCATTTGACCAGATTATCATAACCACTGAAATACTTACTTACACCAGCGTTCGCAACCTGAACCCAGCGACCCCAGGAGCTGCAACAGAACCTGACCCCAACGCAACAAGGCGACGCCCACGTCCCCTCAAAACTCTCGTAAAACAGACGGATGTTTTCTATAGCTTGAAATGTGGAAAATGAAAGTCATGAAGCTGTTTTCTTCCTGGAGGTTCGGTTCTTTGTGCTGGAACAAAAACCTTAACCTGTGTTATAAAGCACCAGCTTCATAACCAACACCAGTTGGTTAAGTTGCACCTCAGAAGGTGTTTTCAGTACTAATGTGTGCAAAACTTTAATATTCTGCTAATGTTGAACAAAAACCAACTTCACAATTGCTGTGTTTTCATTAAACAAGAAACACAATTAAAATCCCACAGAAATACGTTTGTACTTTTTACTTGAGTAGTTTTATTATGATGTATTTCTACTTTTACTTTAGTAAAATTGCTGGATGAAATTTTACCCAGTGAATGAAAAACAAACATGTTTTGACCAAAAATTCACCAGATACAGACACACACCTGCAGTTTTTGCTGAAGTTTCTAAAGTTTTTTATTGAAAGAAACTGATTTGGAAACATTTTCTTTTGCCTGAAATTGTTTTTTTTTGTTACTTATATGAATTATTTTCATTTTGTCCTTAAAATACCAACATTTCCATGTAACTTTATATTTTGGACCATCTGATGATGTAATTTCCAAATAGTAAATGAGTCATAATTTGATCAGTTACCCAGTACTTGAGAAAACTTTTTACCAAATACATTTTTACTCTTAAGTAATTTCTCAGATGTCTACTTTCTACTTTTATTTGAGTAAAAATATGTTGAAGTAGTTGAGTACAGTTATTGGGTCTCTGTACTTCCTGTCGTCTTCTTTGTCTTTTCCGCCAGTAGTAACATCCGGTTGTTGATCATGTGACTTGTGTGATGTGGAAGAAAAGTGTTTCTAAGGCAGTTTTGCAAAATAAACTAACTTTGAAAAAACAACTTCCTCCTAACGCAAAAACGTTTTATCAATCAAAATTGGCTCATTTCCATTTAGCTAATTTATTCTTGTAATTCTAAATTGCAAAATTTATAAGGTCAATGGAAATGCAGCTTGATTGTTTTCCTTGATAATATTGGGTTGACGAGTTCAGAAAAATATACAAAAGCATTACTACTCCTGCACAGTCTTTTCAAAACCGCTACTAATTTCATAATATTTTACTAGAAATTATGCATAATTAAGATTGAAAACTCACAACAAATCCAGTATTAGCTTGCTAAACGCTGTTGATTGAAAAAAGCAAACATGTGGAAGTAGATGCTACAGTCAGATAAGACCAAAATGTAACTTTTTGACCAATGTGCAAAGTGCAACACTTGGAGAAAGGCTAAAGCTAGACGCTTTATTCCTTTGGTGAAACACGACAGTGGTGGCATCATGCTGCAGGGATGATTTCCTCAAAGATTCCTGTTGGCCCATTCACTGATCTGACCTAAATCTAATTCAGAATCATTGGTGAGATTTCTGGTTCAAATTTTCATGCAGTAGGAAGATTTTTTTGTAAAAGGTCAAAACAGTCAGTGGAGTGTCAAAATAATGCAAGCAAACCGATTATCAAACCAGGTTTGGGCAATAAAAGCGACATTTTGCATTAGCTTTAATTGGTCATTCTTTCTTTTAATTTTGTAAAGAACCCTGGTAAAGAAACCAGAGATAAATCATGTGATTTATCAGGATGCAAAACAAATCAAACAGTCTCTGAAAGCAAACTGCTGTGCCTCCAGATCAATACTGGGATAAAGAGTCAGACTGATTTCATTAACCAACACGGAGCAGCAGAAAGCAGGATTGTAAACTCTTCTGATGAATCCATTCGGCATGGATTAGATTAGCCTCCGTCGCTTCAATTCAAGTCTTTTGGCGTGAAAATATCCGTGGAAAAGCTTGCATTGTGTGCACTTCCTTCTTGCTTTCTTTGCATTTTTCCCACAGCCTGGAAGAAATACTGTCCACCGCTCCGAGTCTGCTGAATCGCTGCACTGCAGCTTTTGTTTGCAGATATTCAACGAAATTATTTAAGCAAACCCAGTGGAATCGGTTGCCTCTTGTGCTTAAATATCTTCTCGAGTTGAAAGGAATGCAAAAACGGACTTTGGAGAGCGTATATGTAGCTACAGTGGCACTCTAGAGAGTTTAAAAGTATTGCAGAAAGAGCAGTAGTGAATCAAAATGTTAGTACCTAGAATATCATTATTCAGTACAATAATTCGCCCACTTCCACCAGAGCATCCTTCACCACTGAGCAGCTACATCCCACATACCCTGACGTAAAATCAGCACACTGGCTTGAGCCGAGCAGAGCGGGCTGTGCTTGACCTCGGCGCTCGACCCCGTGTGAACGCAGGCAGAGTCAAAAGTTTGAGTTCATCATCTGCAGTGACGCTCGTTTAAAAACCGAACCTGAGGCGGAGAGACAGAGAAGCTACAAGAGAAATGTTCTGCTTTCTTCAGTGTCACAGTTGGGAAATGTTTTTACCAGGTGCAGAGGTATGACTATAATTTAGTCACAATGAGTTTTCCCTGCAGCCAAATGCATCACTCATTAATGGTTGTAACATTTAATCAAGAATCCGGATAAAGGCGAGTTTTTGTAAGCAGCCAAAAATAATTTTTTCTCTTACAGATTTTGTTGTTTTTGAGATAATTGGAAATTAGTCGTTTCCATCTCTATGAAAAATAGAACAGTAAAGGACTAATTACATCTCCTTTACTAGTACCAATTGTAATATAAGTATCTGACTGTACTTGAACCAGATTTAAGTAGGTAGGAAGAATAAAAAATAAAATAAAATACAAATAAAAAAACAACTTTAATTGCAGAATTCCGACTTTTTTCTTAGAGTTCTGATATTTGATCTCAGAAGATTAAAGTTTGAATTCTGAGGAAAAAAGAGTCGGAATTCTGAGAAAACGTTTTAAATTTTGAGAAAAAACTTTAAATTGTGAGAAAAAGTCGGAATTCCGAGAGAAAAAAAGTTGAGAAAAGAAGTAAGAATTCTGGTTGAAAAAGTCAAAATTCTGAGAAAAAGTCGGACGTCTGAGAAAAGAAATTTTAATTTTGAGAAAAAAGTTTAAGTTCTGAGAAAAAAGTTCAAATTCTGAGAACATAGTCAGATTTTTTCCCCCCCCATCGGTCCGAGTCCTTTTCCATACCCCTCCGCTTTGTAGATGCAAATTATTGGATTTTTGCTCTTTCATTGGACAGTTGCTATGATGCGTAACCGTGGCAACAAGCTGTTGTCTTTGCAACTGGGAAGAGCTGATTAGCATCACAAATACCTGAATAGTAAGTGAACCGTGACCCACAAATCATATTTTGGGATCATAGAGAGAGAGAGAGAGAGAAAGGAAAACATCTCATTTCATCGATCATACGGCCAGACTGAGATTTAAAGAGAAGCAAAAGCAGATGAGTTGGATTAGCAGTGCTTGCCAACAGCTGGTGGCATCATCCAGGACAAGTTATAGTGAAATATCGCCTCTGTTGCCCAGAAATTGAGCTGTTGGCCAAAGTTGTTTCATTTTGTTTGGTCTCATGAAAGCTGTACAAGCAAAAAAACAAATGAATCCAGTCAGCTACACACATCCCAGTTCGATACCAGTTATCAAACAATGCTGTGAAATTCAGTTTATTATTCAAATTGTTTTAAAAAAAAGAAAAAAACCCCAACTAATTAACTTCTTCTGTGTAAACGTATACACTGCAAAAACACAAAATCTTACCAAGTGTTGTTGGCCTAGTTTCCTGAACTGATATCTAAAATACACTTTAAATGAGACAAAACTAACTTTAGCAACTTTTCAGCACAACATGAGCTTGTTTTAAGTCAGCAACTCCTTGATGAAAAAGTAATATTTTGTCGCATAAGTTGAAATCTTTTGTTCCATGAACATATTATCTTATCAATATTAAGGAATTTAAGTTACCTGTAAGTTAGTTTTGTCTTATTTCAAGAGTATTTAAGATATTTGTACTAGAAACTAGACCAACAATACTTGGTTAGATTTTGTGTTTTTGCAGTGTAGCGACAGTCGATCCTTTACTTAATACTCCTGTTGTATTATCGTCCTTCATATAAGCATCTTTCTGATGTTTTGAGGTCTTTTTTTACATTTTGTTTTCTACATTTATCTCATTGTACTCAACAGTATACTTCAAGTTAATCAAGCCTCTGTATGTATATGTATGTGTGTGTGTGTATATGTGTGTGTGTGTGCGTGGCCTCTGGCAGCGATGCCAGCAGTTGGACTCAGACAGGGTTAATGATGCTGTCAGAACAACAGTGAAGGAGGCAGATAAGGGGGCAGAAGGAGGAAGACAGGGGGGCAGCAGCAGCTCCTCTTTTATTACTTGGTTTTCACTCTGTTGTCTTTGAAAACAGATTATCAGAGTTGAACTTCCTCCTCCAGACTCACACATGGACTTTTATAAAGAAATCACTGGGCCCATTCCAGTCAAGATAAAACTATTTGTAATTACTGCCTTGGCTGAAAACTGATGTTGATGTTTGTACTTTGGGGGGGAAAAAATGAAAGAAAGGGAAGTTCATTGGCTGAAACTAGAAGTTTACAGTTTTAGGCTCAGTTTTAAAATCTACAGTCAAATTTAAGTACTGGTAGGTAGGAAGAAATAAATGTAAAAGGCGGCTTTTCAAAATAAAACGAGCAACAACAAAAACACCAAAATAAAGTTGTAGTATTAGGACTTTATTATTGTACTATAATGATTTTATTCTCATAATATGACTATTTTCATACAACTTTATTCTCGTACCACTTTTATGACAATTCTCATAATATTTTGACTTTATTCTTATAATGTTACAGCTTTCTCGTACGACTTTATTCTAATCTTTTGACTTAATTCTCGTAATACTACAACTTTATTCTTGCATGGTGTGATTCTTTCAATTTTATTACCATTTTCTCAGTTTTATGGGGGGTTTTTTATTCATTTTCTTAGCATGGCCCTAAAACTCCATTGTAATAGTAGTAAGTTCTTTTAAAGTATGGCTGCTGCAAATTCTTTAAAATATATTAAATTCATCGTCGCGCTGTTATTTAGAGTAAGAAGTTCCAGATTAGTTTGCAAAGATTAAAGCGTCCTCAAGGAGATTATTAACTTTCCTCGCATTAGTTTCATTAAATAAGTTTTATTTCCTGACGTAGTCAAACAAAAGCAGACGCAGAAGTTTTGTTAGACTTCAGTTGGGAGTCTGGTCCAAAGTGTGAACTATTATGTGTTCTCCTCTTCCACCTTCTTCCTTCAGGACATTTTGGATGAAGCACCAGCAGTACAAACCAACTGAGTCTCCTTTGTGCCGACTGCCATTGTAAAGCTTAATAGGATGAAACCTGCAGGTCTGCTGTACTTTCTTCTATGCTGACTAATCAAACGTGCGCTGTTCTGTCCTGGTTCTTGCACAGCGTATACATTATGTTATGTATTAGTGTTTTATTGTGCTCTTCTTCTGTATTGGGCAGGCTGGAAATCTATTTAAAGGCAGCGATGATGCAGTTTCTATTGAACACTGGAACTGTCAATATATCTACGACAACCAATTAGCAAAAACTAGCTTCATGTGGACAGACTCTCACAGTCCGTCCAGAAACTAAATGGATTCTAGAAACATAAAATCTGACAGAAAAGATCCCGTTCTGTAGTAAAGAAAAAAAATAAACTACTGGATTACACTGTAAGTGAGTAAACTGTAAGATTTGACTTCACAAAAACTGAGTCAGTTTGAAGTAAAATGTTAGAATAAAAAGCAAAATTTAAAACATGGTAAGTAAGGCAGTATTGCGATAGAAAAATATGATTAAGAATTAAATGAAAGAACTGAAAATAGAAGAGAAGTGGGTGTAATGTTGTTTGGGTAAATATCCTGCAATAAAACGCAAACAAAGAAACTCCAGAATAACTAATTATAAATTCGCTCATTTTGCTGAGTGCATTTTCACTGAAAATCATCAGCACAGCCAGAAAATGGGCTAAATAACACAAATCCATGAAGCAAAATGATAATATACTGACAGATCTGCAAACAGTTATGCTTCGAGCGTCTCCCTAAAATGTGTTAACATAAATAAAACCAGAAATGGTTTGAACATAATGTCCTGTTTTTAGAAGGACATTAATTGGTATTTATCGCGATGCCCTTTCTGGAAGACACCATGTTCCTTCTCTAGGGAGTTTCTTTCAACAACAACAAAAAAATCTGTTTAAACACTTTTATTTTCAAGTCGTTATGTTTTCTTTTCCTCGCCAGAGCAGAGCCTAAAGGTCAGTCTGGTTGTATTTTAAAACGCGACACCATCAAAGTGGAGCCTTTGGCAAAGAGGGTTTTGGTTTCAGTAAATAAGTCATATGCTCACTTTTCAAGATTTACTAAAACTTTCAATATTCAGATTTTTATTTCTTCCTCAATTAATGTAAAACACCATCAATAAAAATCTCTAAGGTAGTTTTGGATACATGGAGTATAACGCTTTTTCCAAGTTTGATGACTACAAAATGAAAACGAATGGTGTTTTAATTAGCAATCATTTTTGTTTAAATAGTCTTTCATTACTACGTGTAAAGTCTTCCTTAGGAGGGTTGCACTGAAACTGTTCTTAATTTAAATATTTTTCTGTTCAGTTTTGTGGGAAAATAATATAAACTTGTTTGGTTTTCAAGCCTAATTTCCCAAAAGAATTAAAAATAAAAAATCTTGCAGAGTTTCATCTCTCTGGACTTAATGCGATCGATCCAAACTCGAGCAAAATGGTGAAGTCGATCGAAAATAATGCTCAGTTTTCAGCTGAAAAAAATCTAAAACTACGGCGTTTACTTGTACCGATCCCCCGTTTACTTGACTAATCCTAAATAAAATCCCAACTGCATCAATAATACTAAATAAATTAGTAAGTAGAGTATAATTTGATATAAAGTCTAACAGTGTGTAATTTAATCTCAGCAATAAATGCAGCTGCTTTACGACAAAATCTACATTTCAAGACTTTTTAGGGATTTTATACCTTTTTAAAAAGTGTAAATATAAAAATTGACTGTGGTTGATTAGATAGGCAGGAAGGAAAAGTTCAAAAGCCTGCAACAAACAAAACATGAAAACCCTCACAGCAACAAAGAGCGGGAATAAATAAAAAATAAACCAGGGGGGAAAAAACAAGCAAGGAAAGATGAGCGAAGGAAGAAACTGATATTCAAACTGGATGAATGACAGACAAACACATAGTTGTAGGCAAAAAGATGGATGGATAAACAAATGTGAACCATAGATGGATGAATGAGACAGAGAATAAAGTCTATTATCACAAATATCACTCAAAATTAATTCAGACGTGGAAAATTCACACTTTAAATTCCACACTTTTCCTTTCTGTTCCAGCCACTTTGAGTCGGTGCAGCTGGATTGGAGTCAGACTCCACAGATGAGGAGAAAATGAGCTGGCTTTGAGAAAAGTATGAAATCTATCACAAATCAGAACATTTCTCAAAACCTGTCTGCACAAAATCTCAGCAGAGGCACAGCGTTCTCGTTTTGTTACGGCTCCAGTCGAGGTGGAGAAAATCCTGTTTCTCCTCCAACTCTCAGAAGACAATAAGCAGATTCCAAACAGAGTATATAAATACGTTTATTAGGTATTTTTCGCTTTAATTTGTGGACAATTTAATGCATCAAACGAGTCTAAAAAGTTGGGAAAACAATCTCACCAACAGCCATTCGAAGCCATTACAATTCATAAAAAAAAATATCCTGGAGGGATGACAGAAAACGGATCAGAAAACTCGAGCAGCTCATTTCAAATAAATAACATGTGGGAATAAAGCACTTTCTCCTATTACAGTATATTGTTATTGCTTCAGATACAGTTAAGTGTCATCAGTTTAGACTTCTGGAAGGCACTTGGGCCGAACGATCCGAACAACAGAACCAGATTCCAACAATAACGCCACGCGAGGCGATGGGGATAAAAGAAAAAAACACCCCGAGGTCCGCTTCCGACAGCAGGCCGTAACTTTGAGAAGCAATACAGACAAAATAACAGCGTCCACATTATCATATCTTATTGCGCAACAGAGAGCGATCCAGCGGCTCCTTATTAGAGTCTGTCTTTCATATCACGCTCCCTTTGTGAAGCAGATGATTTGAATGAGACTTTGTCTTCTCGGTGTAATAACGCGCAGCGTGGCGGAGCAGGCGGCAGACTCGAGGTGTCGTCGGCTCGCAGGGGAGACGCCGCGGCTTTTTGAAAACAGGAACTGTATTCATCACTCAGATAGCAGCTTAATTTTAACGGTCTGAATCAAAGCGGCGCCCCGTGACACAGATAATCACAAGCAGAAGTTTTTATCAGTCGCACAGATCCCGACGTCGGACAAGTGTGACCATTCAGACTCCGAGAGCCGGTCTGCGGTGATGCGCGGCGTTAAGAAGATAAATATTTACGGACGCAAGATTAGCATGCAGCTAGAAGGCACCGCAGCAGGAAGAGCTGTAGCAAACACTCGCAGGGCATTGTTAAAGTACTCGCACCGCGTGAACCTTCTCACATTTTGTCACATAAAAACAAACCGTAATGTATTTTATTAACGTGAAACACAGTAGTGGCAGCATTATGGTGAGGGGGATCCTTTAATTTCCAAGTAAAGATAGAGAATGGGAAGAAGGATGGAGCTAAACGCAGAACAATACTGGAAGACATTTTGTTAGAGGAGGAAATTACAAACAGAACTTTATTCTGTTTTATGGGGATTTTATGCTTTGCACAATCTCCTCGTGATGCATAAAAATGAAGCAGAAGGATAATGAAACATAATTTGTTTCTTCCCCTCTCCCAGCCAAACAAATCTGGGAAATACGGAGGTGATTTGATCAAATTAGAGCGACACTAAAGTTTTTGGATGCAGATTTGAAGCAAATTCAGAGGGTGTGAATACTTTTGAAAATATAATTATAAAAAATCTAACACTGGAGTCCATTAACATGATAAAATGTGAGTCTGCATAGATAATTTTAATACATCATGGGTGCATAAAGTTCACGTCTTTCATTTTGATCAGATTAAACGGTGCAGTGGATATTTCTGGTTTCCTACTCCAACAGCCCATGAAAGGCCCTGAATTTCTTTTTTTTTTTCATGTTAGGAAAACGGTCATATCTCTGTATTAGTATTCACAAGGTGTTCTCTCACGGTCAAAGGCAGAAAGAAACTGAATCATAACTCAGCTCGATTAAATATCCTTCTTTCGTTGTTATTCCTTTTTTCTGAAAAGTTCGTCACACAGCTGATGAAAAAAGAAAGAAAAAAATCAGATCAGGTTCTGGGAGAAATGGGTTCAGAAACTGCTCAGTAATTACATTTTAGTAGTTATACAAAATACTCTCTTCACAAGATTTACATGTAAATCGATCTCTTATAGAAACAGAAGCATCTGGAAGTGGATTTGAGTTTAAAAAAAAAGATGCTTTACAAGGTTCTGATTTTTAGCAATATAAATAATCTGGATTAAATATAAAATATTATTTCACCACCACCACCTGCTAAATGCATGATAAAAAATGCATACATTTTATCCAAATCTAACAAATGTTCCAATAACTAACAAGAAATACGGTTCTACTGTTAAATCAGGCTAGTTGCAAACTTGCACTATCAATGCAAAGCAGTTGGTTTATGTTTACTTCTAGGAGATTCTGAGCAGTTTGTTTGCCTGAAAAGTAAAAATCACCATTCTTCTTTCAAAACAGTAAACAAAACCTTAACCTGAGAGCCGTGCGGCTGGTTTTAGAAGGAGTGGGCGAACGCCACGGTGACCTCTCCGTCTCCAGGACTGGCGTTTATTTGAAGAGGCTGGCTGAACGAGGCGGCTTTCATAGTGCAGGCTTTACCTTCCTCCAAACAGTAAAACAGCCACACGCTCAACCTGAGGTCGGGGTTTCCGTCCGACTCCCTCACGGCGGCGGGAAGCTTGGCTGACACCCGGAGCGGCTGCGTCAAATCCACGATGCTGCCGGACGCCACCTGGTTTTCCAGCAGCCACTCGTTACCTGAAAAACAGAAAAAGAAAAGTCAGAATTATAAATAATTGACTTCCTTGAAGCTTTAAATCCATCAAAAGTCACATAGTTTGGCATTAAAGTGGAGGAAGAAGAAGTATTAAAAGGATACTATTAATAAAGTCTTGGAGTTTTTTTTTTCAGAAACTGGTCAGATGTAAAATATTTACCTCATTGTGAGTAATTTTAGACACAATAAAGGCCTAATAAAAAACATTAAGCGCATCTAGACTAATCTTTATTTCAAACAAGTAGAAAAAAATAAAATAAAAATCAAATATAATCCCTATAAAACTTCATATACAGTTGAATAAATCCCATCCCTAATTGTCTCGTCCACATATGTCCCACGTTATATATATATATCCACTGCTAATTTTTACTTATATCACAAATCCTACACTTTCCAAATTATATCTACACAATTAATTCATTATTATGCACTATACACAGGATGCACATCTTTCTGACAAGGTATTCTAATTTTTTAATCTTTACACAAAGTTCACATTTCTTCTTAAAAAGAAAAAGGGCATCCAAAAATACGAATAAAAGAACTTAAATGTTTTATAACATCCTTTTTTCAAAGCCAACATTCATAGAGATTTGAATGGTGGTTGATGTGTGTGTAAAATAGAATAAAATTAACATAAAATGCAGTGTGGGAATAACAGCAAAAAAATAAATAACACTTTCAGTTTCCTTGAAGCAGGTTAAATTACATTTGGAATTAAGATAAAATGTGCTTTAAGATATTTTATAGTAAACTTCTTCCAGCAAACATTCATAAGAGACTTTAGTCTGTACACGAGCAGCTCTGTAGATGTTTTGATTTGCCACAATCTGAAGTTTAAGGGTGGTTTGTTTAAGAAACGTAAGGCAACAATGACAACACATATGAAACAAAAACGCAATAAAATGGTAAAAAATAAGCTTGGATCCTCCATGGTGCAGTTGGGGTGATAAGCCAGCTGGGGCAAATCAAGCAAAGTAAGTCCAGGCATGATGTGAGGTTTAATAAGACGCTCAAAATTATTCATTATGCTGGAGTCAGTCAGACTGGGTGGGGGGCAATCAGGCAGAACAGATTTTTTGTGTCTGATAAGATTAGATAAATGCACTTATATGCATTTATCTAAGATTGTACTCAAGTAAGATTAAAAAAGTTTGCTGTATACAGAGGCTCCTTGAATACTGAGTAACTGATGATGTCATAAGATGGAGAAAAATATAGCTTTGTGTGCAAAGACTAAAACAAAAGCAATTAATCTAACAGATGATGATGTTATTACACGTTTTCTTGGGCGTTCCAGAAGAAAAACATGCAAAATCAGCAGTGACAACTCACAGTTAACATCAAAACGCCTGGCAAACATTACAATCATTACAATCTGGGAATATATATGCCCAAAACAAGATGGCACATAGCAAACGGTTGCTAAATTTATCTCAGGTGGCGTGCCAAGCCTTCGACGGGCCAATCCGTCCCCAGAGACACTCTGACAGCACAAGGAAAAACAAGATCCAGTGGAGTTTAGACCAAGTTCGGTCTGTGTGAAAGCGCCAATCCGCCCTACGCCTAGATTTACTGCGCTGCCTGTTGACTGGAGCCTCAGCGTTTCCCATCACTGCCAAACAGAGCACTAAAATGTGTAGGAACATTTATTTTCTGACACAATGGCTGTACTTCTACAGGCAAATTTACATTTTTAGCAAAGAAAAATGAGTAAGAAGCTCAAAAGGGAAGGCTGGAGTTTCTACTGTGAGAAACTCTGAACCCAGAGAGACGACAAAATCCATGCTCACAGTGATTAATGAAGCCACGGCCTTACATGAGGTCCCACAGAAGCCATTTCTAAAACACGTTTTTTAAAAAAACAATTTAGATCTGGCGTACAGCTCTAACTTGATCCATTAAAATTCCTGCCTCGCTGCTGATCCGATCAGCAGAAGTCTAGACTGTGCATAATGGGACAGCGGAGGATCACATAACATAGCCTGGTGGCTAATTATGTGAACCGAGGCATGTCGCCTTATCAAAAAGTCCTAAAAATAGGCTGCTGATACGGCTGACTGCACGCTGCGTCACTCAGAAAGATGGAAACAGTTTAGTTCCGAACCCAATGATCGGACCGTCAGCCGTCACTCGTGTTGTATCTGAAAGCATCACCTCACACCTGATTCTGGGGTCAAACTGTGGTTGATTACCTCAGAAATATGCTGAGAACTTTAAAAAAAAAAAGCAAAAAAAAACACACATAAATCTTCATCAGTGGTTCAGAAAAGTGATTTAAGTAATTCTCCATCCGCTGCCTGAGAGTCCCAGGTGTAGGCTGGGAGAGAGAAGCGCTGCTTGTTGAACGGTGAAATAGAGGTTAAGCCTCATTTCACGTCCACTTTTCTTTTTTTATAGGCAGAATCATAGAAAACGGACCAAAATAACAGCATGTAGGAGAACGCAGAACTCCACAGTAGGGTCATTACAAAATAGGAGAACAGCTTTTTAGATTTCAACAAGTTAGAAGGTGTGTTTGTGTATGATGTATTTATCTTGGGGTCGGAAAGAGTTTGGGTGAGTAAGACCACTTTAAATGAGTGAAATCAAATAATACCCAACAATAGAAACTTAAAGTTTGCAGGACATTATTATAAATGTTCCTCCACATTTACTGAAAATATGTAAAAAGTTCTAAAATAAGAACAAATGTTTGTCAATAGAGGCACCGATGAGGGGTTTTCTTACCCAGGTTGTCCCTCAGTGTATTATAAGCCTGGCGGGCCACCAGGCTTTAATTGTGCCCCCACCAGGCTGAGTATTGCTTATTTATTTAAATCTTTTTAAAATGTTTGCATTTTTTAAGACGATATAGTTGGTGTACAGGTATTAATCTTCCAATCTTTCAATAGTACATAAATATCAAGTGATATTTTCTAATTTCCTGTCAACTTAAAAAAAAATTTAACTCGAAAACACAACAGGGTGCTGGACGAATGCCTGCCCTAACACCCAACCACCTGACTTAGCAAGCGACTTTCACTTTTTCTTGAGGTCCAACTAGCTGGTTACTGTTTTGAACAAATAGGATTTTTCTATATTTTTTTTCCAAGGGACTGTAAATCATAAGAGAAAAATGTGCTGACAGAGTTAGAAAATGAAGAAAATCCCTGATATTTCATCTGATTATTTATGCACTTGGTTTATATGTTTATGAAGCAAAAATTATTTTTCAGTATTTGATCACAAGAGTGCTTAAGAAAAGACATACACATTTCAAACTATAGCTTAAGTCTATCGGTGCTTTACCTCTTCAGAGTTTATGCAAGTTTCCAAAATTTAAGACCATTATGAATAAAATTTAAGATCTGGCAGGAAGACAAATGTACAAAAGAAAAGCAGGGGACGAAAACTACAATTTCATGGCTCTAAGCAGCAGCTTTGTGCTTCTCACATGGCATGTAGCTCTCTAGATTAGCAAGATTAGCAGCTTTTTACTGGTAGCCTACCGCCTTGAGTCACAGAAAGCAGCGAGTGATGTCTGCGCATGACTCAAACTTTTACCCGATAGAAAAGTCCAGCAGTCTAAATAGAGTAAATAAATTAAATAGTTCTGCCATGACAAAGTCAAGACCTGTTTTTAACTTATTGAAGACCAACTTACATTTTCTTAAAGAGATGTAAGACTTTTTAAGGCCTTAATTTAGCATCCTGCTCAACGCATGGTGACAGACAAACTTGGGTCAAAACCAGTTTGTCATTGCTCCAGTTATTTTTAACTTTTTAAATGTTGTTCTGACTTGATTTGGAAAGTCTGGGCAATGTGGTATTTTCTTGTGATAAAAAATTTATGAGCAAAAATAAATTTTAATCTTTCTTCATTGTTTACCATCTAGGGTTACATAATACATCAGCACCAACATCGTATCGGCCAATATTATTCATTTTTTAACATGTCAGTATGAAACTGTGTTAATACAAACAACCTTTATTTATTTTTATCCGTTTCTGGTTGGGTTTTTTCCAAATGTCTCTAAACAGTGGTGAGTGAAATAAATATCAGTTAACCCCCCTAACACCAATACTAATATCAGCTATCAACACTGGCTCAATTTTTTGTATTGGTGCATCCCTAATACCAGTCCTAATATTTGGGATTTCCTACATGTCCATTTTAGTCATATTCATTCAAATTCCTTTAATAAAACCCACAAGTGAAGAGAAATACCCAAGTAATCTTGCAGAAGTGCAGTAAAGATTTTCTATTGAGCAAAACTAACTTTGGTTTTAAATGCATTTTAAACAGCATACAATGCAATGTAAGGATGATTATTTTTTAAACGTGAAATCGAAGATTAGTAGGAATAAAAACATTTTTTAAGAGAGAGAGAATGTTTTGTTAATATTTTACCCTCAGCTGAGAGCGCCCAGCAGCTGGGCGCCTCGTCGGTGAGTTTCACTCCTTCTGGAAGCGACATAGTGAGTGACAGGATGACAGTCTGGCCTGCCGACGCCGTAACTGGAGGCAAATCCTTCCTGGCAGCTGATTTAGGCAGCGTGGGGACTTTGGTGACTCCCAAAGGCTTCACAGATGCTGAGTCTGTGCACTCAGTGGAGATGTGGAGCTGGTCGGGAGACAGATTTAGGTGTTCGGATTAATGCAGAGCAAGGAGAAAGCTACTTACGCTCACATTGTTCTTTTCTGTGTCACCTTTTACCCAAACGCAGAGGGCAAAACGCTTTTAGGAAAGATTAATTACACAAACACAAACAAAATGTAAAAGTCCTTGCTCAAGGTTACAAACACACAGGCACACACACACACAAGTCTGACCAGAGAGACGCTGTTGGAGTCCAGGTTGAGAACTTTGATTTTGTGGTTGTTGGTGTCGGCCACGTAAAGAAGGTTCCCTCTGATGCAGATTCCTCCTGGTTCGTTGAAGCAGGTTTTGGTGAACTGGGGGCCCAGAGCATCTCCAGCTTCTCCTGCCCCTGCTAACGTGGTGCACTGCTTTGTCTTTGGATCCACCACCTTGATCTGAGCACAATGAGGCAAATTAAAGGAGGGTTAACCTTAGAAAGGGTTCCAGTACATTCCCAAAAATTCAAACGGTCAAAGTTAAGCTCTTAGTCCACTTTTGGATAATTTTTAAAATTTAAATATTAACGTTCTGCACAAATTTACTGCTGATGTTTTTACAGAGGTCAGGCTTTAAATACCAGCGAAAATAAAATAAAAAATTTACATGAATGGAGTGAGGAAAGATGAATAAAAGATGAAAACAAGGGCGGTAAGGACTGAGAAACGAAGGGAAGAATGAACAAAGTTAAAGCAAAATAGTAAAAGGAAGAGAGTGCAAGAAAAAGGAAGAAAAAATGAGAGAACAACTGAAATAGCAAAAGGAAGCAAAAGACAGAAAAAGCAAAAGAAAGAACAGAGTGAATCAGAGTGAGAGCAAAAGTAACAAAAGAACAAAAGAAAGAAGTAAAAATGTATGAACAAGAGTAAAATAACAAAACAAAAGAAAAAAGAAAGTAGAGCAAAAGAAAGAGAGGTAGAGTGAAAGAGCAAAAGAAAGACCCAAAAAGAACAAAAGGAAAGAACAAAGGAGTGGAGAAAAGACAGGACCGATAGACAGATGCAACATTTAGACAAAGGAACAGAGAATACAGTTTGTCATTTTTATATTATTCCATATTTATTCAGACTGAAGAAATACTTTTAAATTCTACTCTTCTTAGGACTCGTTTGAAAGCCTGCATTAAAGTCAATTTATGATGCTTTGAGTGAGAATTAGAAACTTTCTGTAACCTTTCAGGCCTGAAGGAAACTAGAATGACGCCAGAACCGCTAAACATATGAAGAGCGCTGATGGTGGGGCCTTGTGACGAGCCTCGCTTACCTTGTGGTTATAGGAGTCGGCCACATAGAGTCGGCTTTGTTCAGCAGACCAGGCCACACCGAGAGGATGCTGCAACTTGGCATCCACCCCCTTCCCATCGACGTCCCCAAAAGCAAAAAGGTTCTGGTGGACGGAAGACACAATATTCACCAAGTCAAATCAAAATCCAGACGTAAGAAAAGGTGTGAAAAACAAAAAACGTCAATGGTGGCCAACACGTTTCAATAACAGTGGAAAGGTATTTTGGTTTTATTAGTACAAATCCAAAACAAGTCTGATGACTATTTGGAGGAAAAATACAAGTTAACTTTTATTTTCTTGTAGTAATTTGAGAAAATGAAGAAATTCTGAGTGACAACAGAGTTGATGAAACAACGTTGCTTCTAAATACTAACTGGTTTGTAAGAAGGATGACAAATCCAAACAGATGGCAATTTATTCTTGGTCGCTCAGTTCAGACAAAACTTATTTCTGTAGCAGAACAGTGTAGAGAAAATATTACATCTTTGAAATCTCATGAAACAAATGTTAGTTTAAATGTAGCTAAATGCTTTTATTAGAAAATGACTGGAAAAATGATAATTGGATGGATAGATGGATGGATGGCAAAAGGAGAAATGGAGCGATGGAAGAACAGCAAAAGATTTAAAGGACAGATGGACAGATGAACACAAAAAGGATGAATAGACAATAATTTGATGGATGGATGGACAGTAAAGGATGACCTGATGGACAAATGGATGACAAAAAGACGGATGAACGGACGATGGAAGACAAGAGGAAGAAAAGGCTGTAGTTTGATGGATGGATGGATGGATGGATGGATGGATGGATGGATGGATGGATGGATGGATGGATGGATGGATGGATGGCAAAAGGAGGGATGAACAGATGGATCATG